>NW_017097560.1:0-69368 GCF_001412225.1 Nicrophorus vespilloides | reverse complement strand
ATTAAAAATTGCATGAAATAATTTTATAATAATATAATTTAGACATGTTTGTTTAGTATTGTTATATCTGTAATTTACTATAAAAAATAAAATTCAATGCTGCTTTACTTGTAATAAGGTTTTTTATGCGACNANAACTTTGAAAANGTAATAACATATTTACAATGCTTGGCCCCCGCTAATGAATTTAAATACCAAACTGGCTCTTGCAGCAAAAAGTTTGGACGCCTCTGTAATAAAAGATTGCTTTTATTCATTATTTATGAAGAGTAAAAAAAAACTAACTAAAAATCACTTTTAATGGAAATAGAAATTTGCTTTCAAAGAATTAATAAAACATTGAATTTAGTTTACTTCTCTATGAGAGAGAGTTGATGTAATTTAAAAATAAATTGTATCGATTATTAATGAGAAGTGAGGTAAATGCTAAAATTACGAGCATCACTGGCCTTTAGTTACCATGGGAACCAGAGAGTATATACATGGTATATAGTGAAGCGCAATGTCAAGGCTATAATTAAAATATTTGCCAATTGTGCCGAGCCGAGGGTATTTAAAAACACGAGCGCTTTGTACGATGCCAGAGGCCGTTAACAAAAAAAAATGGTATACAATGGGAGACTTACGTGAACAACTGTTGATGGGTGTACTCGGCCTTCTTCAAACTCAGCTCGTACTTGAGGACAGATTCGCGATTGGAGTTGCCTGAGGCCATCTTCTGCCTGGACACCGATATATCTGTAAACTGCAACCATTCCATTAGTTTCGCACTCAAATCGAACATTAGAGATTCGTGACATTGACAATGCTCGAACGAAAAATAACGTAACTGGCGCGCGTATAGGATTATATGTTTCACATTACTTTAGAGCTTGGCCCCAGTGGCATTCCCGTTCGCCATTTCTTACATATTAGAAACTTTATCAAACGAAGTAACCTGTCCAGCCTGCAACTATATCAACTCGCATGTCAATTTGATTCTACCCGTTTCGTAATAACAATTTAACTATGAATTACATAAACATCAAAGAATTTAAATCTTACTTCTTCATCCATATTGGTTTCAATATAATTCCTAGCGGAATGTTTCTCCAACCACTGATGATCCGTTATGGTGAACGAGGAAACTGCAAAACGTATATAATTAAAATTGCGGAATGCTAATTTTACCATATGGATCTTATATATACATTCTTTCGCCCTGATGACTTCCGAGGCGAAATTCGCGCTCTCCGTGCCAATCTGGATCTTCAACTTCACAGTCGTCGTCGCTGAACTAACAATGAAAATAATGTGACTCTGATCATTAGGAATCGATTCAGTTTCTGCAAATAAACATACAATTAAAAAAAAAAAAACAAATAAATTCAATTTTTTTTTAACTCACCACAATTGAAGCAATGGTTTATGGGGAAGGCTCTGTCAATGGTGAGATCGGTGAAGACCTCTGGAACTTTCTGCTTGGAGATCAATATGAACAGAGCGTAACTGGAATCCGATTCGACTAGAGCCAATAGCCTGTGCTGCTGCACCAGATCTTCCTGAGCCAAAGCCACATTCAAGTGAATCTTTTCATTGCTAATGGGAAAATTGCATTGTTTTTTTTTTAATGACTTCCCTAATTCTATCTTATTGTCTAAATGGGATCCCTAAAAAAACTGAGCTGCATGAAATAAAACTGTTCGAAACCCAAATTTATGCAATACATAATTCAGTATCTTATCTATTGGTAAACATTGGGAGTATGTTTAAAGTGGTTTTATGTACTGAATTTCAAACTCAAATCATCAAATAAAAGGTGAATAATTCAAGTATGAGAATTCTTGGAATATGATTCGAATTTAGTTAGCAAACACATATTTCTGTAGTTGTTTTTTTTCTCTGACTTCTCATCATAATCCAATTGTATTCAAATTGAGAAAACGAATTTGGAAACTTACTTGATTGATATATTCTTTAGTGTTTCTTTTTTTTTGTTAATTTTTTTTTCGTAATTTGTTAGCAAATTGATATGGGATGAGGATGATAAATCTAATTCGATTAGTCCTTCTATCCTTAAAGCTAGTTTCTTCCTCGTAAAAAGGATACACATTTAACGGTGACCGAATCCGAAAACTTTTCCTGCACTATCTTCACTATATTCTGGTGCACTCTTATCATAATGTCGAAGGCTGATCAAATGGGTATCGTCTGGACCCCAGATTCGCGCATTTTAATCATCAAATTCCTAGGAAATCTGCAAATCTTCAATCCCACTGATGACAGATGAGTTCGCTACGTTAACCTAAACAGATGTAGTGTAGACTGCACAAAATACACATGCGCACTCTTCAAGAAAACGCAAAATCAATTGCAAATTAATATTTTACATTCACACAGCTTCTTTATTTATTAAGACTTTACAATCTTAATCAAGAGATTATCTAACATATTTTAAACTTAAATAATACAAGTTTAAATAAACCATTTCTTAACTTTATTAGCACCATCTTTGGAGACGCATACAACCTTCAAATTTATATCTTTAATTATTAAACAATTGAATAACTTTTCAAACCACTTGCATTAACATCCAAATTATCTAATAAACCTTCTTCAGTACTTCTAAATATAGGAAAATCAATGGAAACCTCAAAAAGCGCCATCTATTAAAAACCTATTATACTTTCTAGTTCAACTATTCGTCACAAACAAAAATATAATTCAAATATTCGAAAATATTGAAAGTTTCTTAATAAACAAAAGAATTTATCAACTTAAGTTGCCTATTTTTTGTTGATTTTTTAAATATCTTTTTGACAAAAGATTAATGTCAGTAAGGTTCTTGTATTTTCGAGAAGATGCAATCCGCAAATTGGATTCACTGCAATAAATGTTACGCAAGGTATTCGGAAAACCTCAAGTTTTATATCACCAATTGCGGCCACTTGAATTGCGAAAGTTGTACCAACAAATTCGGTAAGAAATACATAATAAATTTGCAACAAAAAATAAAATATATTAAAATTTAAAATTTCACTTGCAGTGAACAATGGTAGCAAATGTTTGATTTGCCAGCAATCAGCACGAACGATTCTGCTGTCTGATGATATGAACAACGATGTGCAGACTTATTTCACACCAATCAATGAGCAATTCGGAAAGTTATCTAATGTACGTTTTTAATATAATAATATTTATTTCATAATTTCGATAGATTAATTGTTGTTTTTAATAAGGTTGTAAGTTTCCAAATGAAGAATCACAATTCGTTGTTGAAGAATATGTTGACGAAATATAATTTCGCGAAGAACGAGATAATGAAGTCCTACAAAACCATTAATGATTTGAAGAAGGAGATTTTGAGGCTTCGGATGTTGTTGAAGGTATTGGGTTTACAACAGATTTTCTAGTATGAGTGATCAAATGATTTCAGAACCGCACCTCGGATGTGGGATCGGCTATGTCCGTGCAACTGAACCACAACATTATGTCACCGCAATCGGTCAACTCCACTCTGAACGCCTCATCCAATTATGGACCGATGATGGATCATCACATGGGACCTAAAAACTTAGCACACATGAAGGTAAACACACAATTACTATACTTCTCTTACAGTATTTAATTTATGAATTAAAAATTCAATTAGTTTTTGGCTTCTTTTGAAAGCTCTGAGGTACTGGTAATTGGAATAGTTGTGCGTTCGAAACGATATGTACCATTGCGTAAAGACCCACAGAATGGGCTAAAAACGTGCAGGCAGCTACAAGCTTTACATGAACTTTCTACGAGTATTTCGTCAACCTGCGTTAACTGCATTGTAAACATACGTACAATCGCGCACTCACGGTGCCTTCAATAGTAAAACATTCTTTTTATATTTATTCCAAATGGAGTTACTACATTTGTTTGCGTACGCAATTACGTACAAACTGGAATTTACAGTTTCTAAAATTAGGAAAAGGTCCACACATCAATGTTACAAAACTTCATAAAATATGTTAGCTTCTTCATTACTATAACAATATTTCTTTCAAGCTTAGATTTTTAATATCTTCAGATTATTACAATTATTACGAATCATTACGATTTTATTAAATAAATGAAATATTCTGGTTTTAGTAAATTTTTAACTTTTGCAACAATTTATTCATAGAGAAACTTCTGATCTTCAATTGTTCAATTTCTGTTAAGAAGTTTTAATTAAAAAAAAATCATGTTTCTTTTCATTTTTTTTTATCAGATTTAAGAATTAATTTTTTTTTTCATATTTCATGATTAATATAAGAATTTTTATAATGCGCAGCTTAAATAATTTTTATTTTATAATTTTTTTTTAATTACTACATAAAAACCGATATTAATTAGATAATTGAATACAAATATTAAAGGTTTAAATTATACTTAATAAATTTACCAAAAATCGAAGTATACACATTTTTCTATTTGTTTGAAAATTGGTATTCCAATATGATTATTAAATTACATTGTATTTACTGAAAAAAAGAACAATATATTCTCGGCATCTTTTCGCACTTGTGCGATGTGTGTAATTGCATAATAGCACCTCGTCTTGTTTGTGTACAAATATGTTGTTTTTTTTTTTACATTTTCTGTTATTTTCATTCCTCGCTATTGCGGCCAACCTTGTGGCTCCGCTTGTCCACGTAATAGCAGCAGAGGCGTCAATGAAAATCAATATTGCAATAGAACATCGACAATGGCTTTGGAACTTTAGACTTTGTCCATTAAAATGGAAAAGTACAGTTTACTATAGGAAAATGAAAATTATAAAGTTACCTGTTGCAATTTTGCATAGAAAATATTGAAGATATATTCATTAAATTTGGAGGAACATAAAAATAGATTTTATAAAAAATTATGCAGAAAATAGATTTTTTTGAGTAATTTTAGTATTAATTTCTAATTTATTGAAATTTAAGGAAAATTATGTAATTTTGGATAGAAAATAGATTGCTAAACGCAATTGCAATTGTTAATTAGTTTCGTTTACAAAAGAAAAATAATTAAAAAAAAAAGAGAAGCAATAATTTAGTCGTTTTAAAAAGAATGATTGCGTTTGAATGCACCATTGTTTTCTGGGACAAAACAATAACCACGAACCGCAAGTAAAATTATTTCGCGTTTTCTCTCTCTTTCTCTCTTTGTTCCTCTTCTGTTGTGTATTTCTTTCTAATTTTAATTGCGCTTATATACATACAATAAAAGCGAATGAGCATAACGCGTGTGTGCGTTTTGTGAAGTGAATAGGGTCAGGGTACAAACTCGACTCGAATTTCAATTTATGCATAAAAACCTGACCCGAGTGTGTACGCACTTCATAATATTCGCTGGAATTGGTAAAATAATTAAGGAATTTGTATAATCAAAAATTTAACAGAAATTAGCATTAATTTTACAATATTTGGATTTTCCTGTTGGATTCAAGAATAGTTTAAATTAAGTAATATAATTTATAAGAAATATAAACTATTAATTCTGTATACTATTATTTTTTAATTGGTTTAATTTGTCCAAAAGTGTTATTATTTCTTTAAAATTTATTTGTAAAAATTGTAAATTTCTTAAATTTAACAAAAAAAAAATGTTAAGAATTCTATTTCAATTTATTTAAAAAGAAAATTGATCACAGATCTTTCTGCCCATTTAATATTATTATCATTAACTTATAAGTTTTTATTTTATTCAAGAAATTTTCATAGAAAATTAATTTTTCTTCAGTTTTTTTAATGTAAAAAAAATATGTTGTGGAGAAATAATGCACAAATTAGATTTTCATACTAATAATTTTCTTGATATAATCAATATGTGTGTAAAAATTGTCTTTTCCCTGTTTTCTAATAGTGTTAAAAAAAATAGAAACTAAGGATCGTTCCATATTTCACGATAATGTCGCGCAGTTATGTAACTCGTTCATTTGTTAATTTACCGTTTGTTTTTTGTCATAACTAATTACTTAATCGAGATAGTATCGAAACGAAGCGAAACGGTTTAAAAAAAAAATGAATCCATTAACAAATGAAAACGAAATTGGCGTTTGCTTTAGTGTTTGTCCCATTTGAAAAAGTTTTTTTTTTTTTTCATTTTATATTATTTTCACGATCCAGTCACTTCCCTCCCCTACCCAAATGTTTTATTTCACTGTACATGTTTGGATGCACGTTTGTTTTTATAACAAATAAACTAATTTTGCAATATTTGTTTTCGGAGTTTAAATTTTGTTTACGTTTCATTTGCATTTTGTTAAAGCCCAAACATTTTCATTTTCACCACCCCTCATCACGACGAAAACAATTTCAACCACTTTTACACTGTGCGTGTGCATGTGTGTTTCATCGTCATTTACAATTGGTTTATTTTTGTGCAAATACAACTTTTCAACGCGCTAATGAAAATATATTAATTAAATTAATACTGTATAATTTTCGACGCGAAATAAATACACGCAGCGCTCATTGCAAGCTTAATATTATTACATTCTATTTCCGTTTACTATTTACATCCATGGGTTTTCAAATAAAATATCTAATTAATTAATTAATTAATAAAAAATTGTGATTAATAATTTCAGTTTTTTTTATTCTGAAACACCAAAAGTAATTATCTAATTAATAATTAAACTAATAAGATTTTCTTATTTTCTTATTATATTAGTTAATTATTTGCATTATGAGATTAATTACAAAAATATTGCGATTTTTCAGACATTTTCATGTCTTCAAGTATTATGTAATTACTCGAATACCACACAAATCAATTACATCATCGAATAATATTATTAAAGAAAAAACTATGGCCTTTCCAACGAACGTAGTAACAAATTTCTGGTATTTCCCAGTTTTCTATAATATGCATTCAAAAATGTGTTTTTTTCAGATTAACTTTTATTGTATATTTTCTGATTATATTAGAAGCAATCTTCTACTTTAAGTATAGTTACGTAATATTAACGCTAATCTATATTGTATTATGTGTTTTTCAGTGTTTTCAATTTTTATTTTTATTACAAATAGGTTTACTTTTGTTCCATATTCCATTTATATTGTTGCGTATTGTTACAACAAAAATATTGTTGCTGCTGTTGTTGTTGTTATTGGAAACACGTCCGATCGTTAAAGTCTTTATTGTTTGTTCCACCTTTTAATATTCTAAATAGTTTTGTGTTGTTAAAATAAATGTTGTTGGTCGAGGAGAGAACAACGACGCGCGCGCGCCTCCTCCACCGGAGAGCACATATTGAATTACCTGCAGCTCGTGTTTCTCTCTTCACGTAATTCGACTCAAAATGTTGCACACAGCCGTGACTTCACAACATACACACACACATGCCAACATGTACATATACATATGCACTCATACACAAACAATAAGAAACGGAAAACCAGGAGCTGTTGCATAACGCGAGGAGACTGAACTGTAGCACATTTATTTTGTGTTTTTTACGTTTGGCGCCTTTTCGTTAATTGTTTAGACTATATTTAGTCAATTTTTTTTTTGTTTGTTTTCTTTTTACTCTGACGAAATTTATTATTTATATTTAGTCTCCAAAGAATTGTAATCTTTGTAAGTTTGAACTACAAAACTGTTTAGTTAGAACATTAATATTTGTCTAGAACTTAAAAATTTTAATAGTTTCTAAACAATATTTATTTTTTAATTAATTGATCTCTAATATATTTTGTTAAGACTTTATTAGTTGAAGAAATTGTAAAATATTTCTAAATATTAATCTATGATTTAGTATAGACATTTTAATTTAATTTATTTTGTTTAAAAGATTTCAAAAATTAGTAAATTATAAAAAAATAGGTAGAAAGACTTTGGTTGTTAGCACGTGACAAACAAAATCTGATATATTAGATTTCTATACTTAATATATTAAAATATATTAATGATTATTTGAAAACGTATATTCAAACTAATGTTATTAATTTTATAGAAATTAAAGAAATAATTTAAGTTGGAGTTGGGATTAAATTTTATTAAAATCTTTAAGATACTTAAAAATAATTCGAATAATTATTATGAATTTGAATTGTAATATTATTCTTTCTTCATTTGTTTACAAGAATTTGTATAGGAATACCTTACATAATGCGGGTAATATCCAGAACGGTTTGAAACCGGACTAATCGAGGAATTTAAATATAATCAAAAAATAGTTTTATTTGTTAGAATTTATTTTTATTTTACTCAATTCAACTTTTATTTGTTTTGAATTTTTCAAACTGGACTATAGTGAATCTGGACTAATCGAAGCCTGTTTATACGAGTGATTGCTATATAGAAAAATTTTACGTAAATAGTGAATATATGTCAAATTTTCGAACAAACATCAATTTTAATTGTGTTTTATTAATGTCTGTAGTATATTATAAAATATGAATAATTATAATTTTAAATAAAACTGTTTTTGTTTTGTTTTCAAAGATATCACTAAGAATATTAGTCAAATTTTCTGCAATTACATGATTCAAACAAACATTGTGAATTTAGTAGTTGTAAAGTCTTTTGAATACTTTAAATTTACATAGTTTTCAGTTTCCTATTACTAGGAATATCCGTTTTTTTGCAATTATATAACAATTTTAACAAACTTTATTAATTCTGTATTTTTTTAGGATATTTTTTAAATTTAAATGCAATTATTTAATTTGTAAAAATATTATGAATTCGACACAAATTAGTAGATGAAATTATTTTTTTGTTTGCAAAGGTGTTAATAGAAAAAAAGCATTATAAATTTGAATTGAATTTTATTAAAGTCCATACGATATTTTTCAATTGAAAATAATTTAGTGACTTTCTTTTTATTTTCAAAGATTTCTTTAAGAAATACAATCAAATTATTATTTAATATATATTAATTTTCCTGTTTACATAATCAAATCTGTATGTTTCTACACTTGTAAAGATGTGTACACACTAGTTGTATATATCTAAAAATTACTACACACTAAACTGAAGTCATTGAATCTATATATAATTAGTACTAATGAAAATTTCATTATTTTTTTATCAATTTGTTCTAAATGATTTATTTACTTGTGAAAGTGTTTCAGTTCTGTAGTTGATTGTAGATCAAAAAACAACTAAAATCATATAATGAATTTTCATAAAACGTAAAAAAAATACAATTTAGTAACTACTAATAATTAAAATAAAAAACAGTGAAATTTGATAGACAAAATTTCATTATTTTTTCATTTTCTTTATCAATTTGTTCTAAATGATTTATTTATTTTTGAAAGTGTTTCAGTTCTGTAATTCATTGAAGAGCAAAAAAAAAACAACTAAAATCTAGGCTATCATATAATTAATTTTCAGAAAACGTAAAAAAAATGCAATTTAGTAACTACTACTAATTAATATAAAAACAGTGAAATTTGCTGGACGAAATTTCATTATTTTGCGTTTTTTATTTAGAACAATAATGCATTATTAATAATCATTAAATATTTACATTTTTTTTATAAATTTGTTCAAAATGTTTTATTTATATTTGAAAGTGTTTTGAGTTCTGTAATGAATTGTAGAGCAAAAAAAAAACAAACAACTAAAATCTAGGCTATCATATAATGAATTTTCGAGAAAACGTAAAAGAATTGCAATTTTCTGGAAATTGAGAATTCAAAGAATTGTAGAGAAATCTCGTTCGTACGAATGCGAGCAGTTTATAAGCGACAGATAATTGAATGTCACCTTGGCTAATCCCTATCCATTTTCTTCAACAAGCGCACATTCGCTGCGAAACCGAATTTTCTTATATCTCGCTATTTTTTGTTGTAATTTATTTCTAATTAATCCACTCGCTTTTGCTTACATAACTAACACACGACTGCAATCGGAAGGAAAGCGCACGTCAAGCGTTGTGTTGTGTTCCATTCACATTTATTTCTGTAACGGGTACATGCTATAAATACCTAATATGTTTTGATGGACGTCCGACACCTCCAGACAGATTGCTTGAATCCCCGCATTTGCCGTTGAACAAATAACAGAAGCCAAACCGAAATACAGTTGCAAGTAAAAATAATCTCAAGTTTTATTTATGCGGAGCTTCATAACTGCAGTCAATTAGAATGAGTTATTAAGAGCAAATAAAAGAGAGTGTGTGGGGTGCGAATGCGAGAGTCCTGATAATGCCTACTACACACACACGTGCTAGAAAATCCCTATTCGGAGTGGCGCGGAAGATGGAGGAGAGTTCGTGGAGAGAGGGTTGAATCTTAATTAAACTAGGATTACTTTAAGTCCTTACTAGTGGCAATGTGTTAAGATTAAGCAAATTGAATGCTAATTAAATTTGACTCCGAGATTTCTCTTTCTCACACAAATTATCAAATCCACACCACAATTTAAAGTTTGTTTTTTTTTATTCAACTTATACAAAACATATTAAATAGCAAAACAGTTTAAATTCAATTACATAAATCAACTTTCTTAGTTCTTTCAATTCAACTTCCACAAAACATATGTAATTAAACAGTAAATTTAATTGGGAATCAAAAATTTGTAACTGTTACAAATTTATTCAATTTTCTATTTAGTCCTTTTGTATATTCATAAACTAGACAGAATCTGGAATATTTTCCTCAGTCGCAATTGATAAATTTGCATACGCATTGCACGGCATAATCAACAGGTGCAAAAGTTCCAACTCCTCCTGTCGACACAGTCAAGGACAATACGCGTATAAACATTCGCCTAACGAAATAAAAATTCTATTACTAGGCATAAACATATATTCTTTTAACTACTTAAGTTAATTGCAACACAGGCTTAATTTTTATTATCGCGTAATTAGACAAGTAATTTTATAAACAATTATCATATGGAATGTCATAACATTATTGAAAAGTCAAGAAAATTTCTTGTTTCAATACGTTTTTTTTTGGAACAATTGTTTTATAGAAATTAAGAACAATTTGTGAATTTATCAAGGGAAGTAAGTAAGCTTACAAGATTTTGTTTTAACAATAAATTAAAAAAGGACAAGTAATTTTATAAAACTTTTTTTTAAACAATTTTCATATGGAATAAAGTACTATTTATACAAGCAATTTTATAAAAATTTTTATTAAAACAATGATCATATGGTAAGTACTTCGATTTTTTACAAAGACAGGACATTTTCTTGTTTCAATACGTTTTTTTTTAACAATTGTATAGAAACTAATAACAATTTGTGTATTTATCAAGGAAAGTAATTAAAATTTGTAAACTTATAAGATTTTATTATAATATTTGAATTTTTATTATGAAAGCAAGAAAATTATTGCTCCCAGACCAAATTTTTTTAAGCAAATTGTATAAAAATATTACAATAAAGTAAAAAAAATACTTGTTGCATAATGAGACAAGCAATTTTATATTTTTTTTTTTATAAATAATTATGATATGGAAAGTAATTACAAATGAATGACATTTTCTTGTTTCAATACGTTTTTTAAACAATTATCTTATAGAAACTAATAAGAATTTGTGAATTTATCAGGAATGTAGTTAGATTTTGTGTACTTACCAGACGATTTTTTAAGCAAATTCTATAAAAATAATATAAAATTTGTCCAAATTCAAATTATTTCTATTAGGTAAATAATTACATTGAAATTTAAAAAATGTGTGCAGAAAATGTATGTACTTTATTCAGAGAGTCGAACCGAAATTAAGTTCGTTTCGGTTTACGGTTACGTTCCAAGTAAATATTTATCGTTCCAGATTCGGTAATGGTTCGTCTAAAAATTTCGGTTCAGGTCAAATTTAAAATCGAAAAAAAGCAATTTAAATTAGTTATGTAAAATCGAGTCCAATATCAAATTTTGATTAAATTTTATTTACCAAATTCCCTTATTATTTCGGTTTTTCAATTAAGCAATTTTTCGTTCCTGTTACAGTTACGGTTCAATTAAAAATTCAGATTAATTTCTGTTTACGGTTTTCGGTTCGGTTCCGGTTCGACTCTCTGACTTTATTATCTTGCAACCGTAGAAGACAAGACTCCTTCGTCAATTAAAGGTGTATCGAGCAATTAAATTGGAAATTGCGAATGCTCGTAAATCAGGTGGACGAATCGCGTAAATCACACGAGCTTTCCCTGTCTCATCCCGATTATATTACGGATTTTCTATTAAAAGATAGCCCGGATAACGGAGCAGACTATAAAACGTCGACGTTTACAACTGCAGGCACTTTCAAATACTAAATGAGTTAATCCAAAAAAAAAAAAACAACAACTAACAAATTGATTTCTTCCAAATTAAACTGTATTGAAGATGTGTACAGTAGCTCTTTTATGTAATTTCCATTTATGCAATTTGTAATAAATCAATCAGTTTATGTAAAAATATATAAATAATTTAGTTAATAATAGAAATATATTTGAATCTTCAATAAATTAGTGAAAAAAATAATTTAATTTTTCCAAATTTTTATTTATTTAGTAATTTCTCTAGAAATATGTGCAAAAGAAAAAAAAATGTTAAATCCGTCATTAGTTGTTATTGAAAATATTTATCAATTAATTAGTAATTAAAAGGAACATTTAAAGCGTCTCTAGTGTAAATTAGATAATCTTTCATTATTTTCTATAATCAATTAATATGAAGAACATTAATGAACAGTTATAGAAATAATTGAGTAATTTGGATAAACTTGATGTTTTGATTAATTTCTTTTTTCTTGCACCGACTTTTTGATGAACTTTACCGGTTGTTAATTGGTATATTCCGGTTCGGCTGATGTCCAGGCATATCCACTATACAGAGGTCAAATAATGGAAATTGCGCAGCCATCCGATTACGTAATATTAAATTAAAACGTGACCGGTCTCCGTCGATAGTTTGTACAGAGTTTCCGGGCGTCGTCGATATGCCATCCAAAGGGGGTGGTTTGGTTGGTGATGGTGGTGGTAGATGTTTGAAGGGATGGGGGTGGGCTTTTTGGGAGGTGGCGGCGCGCGGAGGAGAGTTTACATTTTGTGTATGCCGCTTATGGTGCATGTGTATTCAGATTGGCGGCACGAAGGGCAAACTTCATCCTTCCCAACGCTCCCAACTTTACAGAAACGGACCCATGGAAGTCGTCGTAGTCGTCTACGTCCCTTCCTCCCTAATTTCAACACAAATTTCGGACGATCAATACCACCTTTCCCCACATCCCAATCCATTATATCAAATACTTTATGACAGAAGTTAATTAAATACTTACTTATTTACATGAAACTTCTTGAAGATTTCTATTCTACCAATTCCAGTTTATATTTACAATGATTGTTATTTCTTGTAGTAAATGCATCATTTTTTATCAAAATTAATAGAAAATTTAATATTTTAATGAAATAATTGGTAGACAATAAGTAAAAAAAATCACTTATTGCTTATGCAATAATTCTTGAAGATTCCTTCAGCTGAAATAATTAATTAGGGAATAAATAAGTAAAATTTGTTCATTCATTTCGATTTATTTTTATTTAGAATAAAATACACAAAATACAAATACTTTTATTAAAAATTAGTAAGATTTAGTATTTTTAGCTAAAAATTACGCCGAACGTCTCAAATCCGCCTTCTAAAACAATATTAATAATAATTCAAGTATACCAGTTTAATCATTGGACATAAATGAACATAGACGTTCGTGGATGGATGAGCAATAGTACTACAATACACTAAGTTTACTTTTTGGTACATATTTTAACATTAAGTGAATTCTCATTTTTTCTTATTTGGGGTTGTTGTTTCAATTCTTTGCTTATTACATTTAAGTGTGTGCACAAGCTACTCAAGTTACCGGAAGATTTGAGACGTTCAGTATCATCTTTTTTTGTTATACTTTCATTCATTTATTTTTCATATATATATATATATATAATTTTATATATCTAAAGATTCTTATTTAGTAAACAACGTTTTTATTCTTTATTTTTTTTTGTAAGGCAGAATTACATCCATGAAATGAATGATCCAAGATTAATGAAGAATATTGTAAAAATAATAATGATTAAACGATTTGAGCCTTCGGCATTTTTTTTTACTATACATTAAATCAATTTTCACCTAAATTAACAAATAACAATACGCACTTAGCTTAAGTAAAATTAATTAAAAAAAAGAAAATGCTCTACACTGGCCCTTTGTGATGATAATAATAGATGATTCGTAATAAAGGTTTGTACGTTTAGGTTTGTTTATTTTTTTCGTGTCTCGTCCTAAACAACAGTTCGAATTAGATGTTTCAGAAGCTTATTAATCTTTTGTACAAGTATAAAAATAGAATACTTCCTCTTTCTTTCTTTCATAACTTCCTCAACTTCGAGACGCGCAACATAATTCTGCCTTACTTAGCATATCTTTCTCTCGTCGCGATTTTCAAAGAAAAACAAAAACACTTTGCGGAAATGATACAACAATGGTAAATCACCTTCTTATAACAAAAATATTATTTTGTTGAGATCCGGTCAGATACAAACAAGTGTAGTGTATACAATTTTTTTTTTATAGCAAGGATGAATTTACACGCTATATAGTACAAACCTTGTTCACATATATATTTTCAATTACTTCGTATCAATCAAAGATGTATATATATATATATATCATTTTTTTGTTGTTACACCAGTGCAGATTCGATTTCATTCATCTCCAACTGTAGCTCTTCTTTTTTTTGTAACTTCTTTTGTTTTTTTAATTTATATTATCACAGTCGGATTTGTTGGATTTATACTTGTAGAAATTCAAAATTTTAATTGCTTCATAGGCATTAAATTACTCAAATAAAAATGATTATATTTTTTTTAAGTTTTTAAAAACTAAATTATCGTGAAGTTACGGCTTCCCGGAAAACTCGTTAGATAATGAGCTGCATGTTGCCTTATCTCGAATGCGCTCTATTTTCCACAGGTATTCTTGATAAGAAACACGTTAGTAACTGCAAATGAACAGAACACACTTTCAATTTTGTTTTTCAAGAAAAATACTGTTTCTTTATTATCGCATTTTACAATTATTTAGAAAATGTAAGCAATAATAACAATATGTGAGCATAATTTGGACCAAGAGAATCAGTCTGTTCAAGAAAAACTCGACTAAATTGTACAAAAAAATTTGGCATCAAACTCACCACAAACGATTTTAAGTTATTATTGTGTGTTTGTTCATAATTATGAAAGAAGTTAATAAGTAATAATTCACTTTGGTTAATGATGTTAGTAGAAGTTTTGTTTTTTTTTTTGTTAATGAAGAGTAAATAAAAATAATCACCTTCGGCTTACATCTCTTTGGTTTCTTTGGTAACTCTAAATGCTTTTGTTTGTTTATTAGTTGTCAAGAGCGGCGTCGAACCAGCAGATTAATAGGAAACCAGTGCCAGTTCATAGCAACATCAACAACAATAACATTGGTGGTGGTCGCCACATGGGAGAGATGATGCCTATGGCGCAACTAAATTTGGGTTTTCCATCCAAGTATAATACCCAAAATCCCTATAATATGTACAAACGTTAATTAGTTTAAATTTAGAATAAGAAACGGGACGTGCAATGACACACAGGTCGACTTCCTGGCTTTTCAAAATTCCAACTAAATAAAAAAAAAAATAAGAAACAACAACCCTGATGTCATTGAACGTCCGCTTAATTATATTTAAAAATATTCCATTTTGATAATACACACTCATACACACACTCTCACACATTTAGTTCTTCTTTTGTTGCTTTTTTTTTATATATAAGTATTCGAAAATTATGTATATCAAAAAACGAAACGAAATGTTAACAATTGGGAATAACTTTACATACAATTATGATTAGAAGTTCATGTACATTCTTTTAGTTTTGAAACAATTGATAATTTTTGTATTTTTTTTTTAGATACACGACGAGTGTTAAATTATTCGGTGACTAGAATTGTTCGCTTTCTAAATTATAATGGTTATGAACTATATTTTTTTTTAGTAACTTAAAAAGCATAGGTAGTCAAGGTCAGAACTCGGGTAGTTTCGAGTTCTCTGATCCATCATTTGTTAAATTATAGATAAATATATTGGTTAGTGCTGTATGCTATAACCGTTCCAAAATAAACTCGTTTTCTTTCGTTCACATAGACAACTTTACTATTTTCATGATTATATATAGAGTGAAAAAACTATTGAGGAAAATATTGTTGTTTAGAATCATAGCAGAAATTTGTTGTTACTATAATTGTTGTTGGAAAGGAATGTGAAGATTTGTTATAAATAATTGTATCAATAAAACAAATATTTAAGTTGTAAATGGCGAGAGTGGAAAAGTAAGTGTTACTAAAGCGAAGTGTCCCCAAGTGAGGAATGAAATTTTAATTTGTCCTAAAAGTCGTAACATCCCATGAACCAAATTAATTAGGCTTAAAACTTTCCTCGGCTTTCCTCTCGTTTTATTTTCAGTCTATCCTCGCAGAATCCCCAATGTGAAAAGTTGACTTCTTTACATATCCATTTTTTTTCGTCTGTTTTTCCTTCACACCTTTGTTTGCAGAAGTTTCTAAGAAGAGTATATTTTTTTCACTGTAATAATAACAAACAAAAAATCTACACTGCATCTCGGAAAAACTAATTCGAAGAGTGCCAATTTCTTAAGGGAATACAATTTTTTTTTTGTAAAAAAAAATGGGACGTTTTTGTCTATGAAATGCGATGGGAAAACGAGTAAATTTTCGGTTAATTGGTTAATTAGTAAATGAGCAAATAAAAAAAAACTTACTTTGAAAGAAATAAATAATAAATAAACAAGATGAAGGAGGAACACATGTAGACATGTAATATAAATTAGTGGACACAAACAGAAGCCAAAAATAAATAAATAACAGAAAAAAAAATATATAATAATAATGTACAAAATAATAATTATAAGAAAGAAAAATGCACGAGAAACGCGAGAATTGATCCAAAATATTAATTTTTTTTAGTGTTGTTGCATTTGAATAATTATTTTTTTCTTGTCGTCTAGTTTGTTTTTCGCTTAATTCCAGAGTGTGTCTCAAAAGTTGTTGTTGTAACGTCTAAACTTTGGTTTTTTAATCGTCAAAAATAGAAAATAAAAATTACAATATATATATATATGTATAATCAAGGGTACATTCTGTGTAAAATTAAAAAATATTACGCAACATATAAATTCTCTCGTAACTTCATTAATTTTTCGCTTTGCTATTTTTTGCTTCTCTCTTCCTTTCGGTTTTGGTGTGCGCGTTGTGCTGTGATCACTTTCACGTTCCGAAGAAAACACACGGAAAACAAAATAATAATAATTAAAAAATAAACGTATCGATTAATTACAGAAAATAATAATAATATATAACAGAAAAAACAGAAATTCTTCACTCGCAAACGAAAAAAAAAAGTAAACAAAATAAAAGGAGTAAATGAACATAAAAAGAAACATAGTAATAATAGCAAAAATAATGAATAACAACATACATAGATATGGCCTAAGAAAAATAATAATAGTAGTAGTAATAATAATCAAACAAAAACATTATTAATGATGTAATAATAATAGAAAAGAAAAATCAAACAGAAAATAACTGAACAACAGAGGATGTATGCGCGTCTCGTGAAACGCCACGAAGAGCAAAAAAAAATACACACAAACACACATAGAAAATTATGTAACCTAACGTGTGTGAGTGAATGAATGAATTAATGAATGAATATATGCGTAGAGAACAGAAAATAATTATAAAGAACATCAAGAAAAAGTTAAATGATAAATCAACAATCAATGAACGAAAGAGAAATTATTGAGAAAAAAATTATAAAAAAAAAAATAACGAAAAACGAACATAAACATATAATATATTAGATTTGTTTCTTGCTTCTCTTTTGGTCAGCATCCTCTCGTCATTCGTGTCTCATTCCAAAAACATATTAAATAATCGATTCCCAACAAAAAAAGAAAAACGTTTTCACTGTTGTTTTTTCTTCTGTTTTCATATATGTGCAACCCCCTTAAGATTCTCGGGGGTCCTTTGTTAAAAAAAAAGATTACTCACAGTCCGTGTATAATATATAAATAGTATATAGTGATAATATATTTATTTTTTTTTGTATTCTTCTGTTCTTTTTCATTTAAATCCTGAGGTGGGGCATGTCATCACACTGACACTTAATTAATTTTTTATATCTTTCATTTTTTTTTCACTTTAACTTAACAATTATTATTTTATTTATGTATATATATATTACATATATATATATAACTTTTGAATTCATCGTGTTGACTGACTTTCTCTCAATCTTGCTCTTTCAAAAAACAATTGAAATCATTCAATAAACTTCTCATTTATTTAAATTATTTTATTTATCCCTTTTTTATTGGTTATTTATTTATTTATTATTTTTTTTTTTTGGTTTTGTTTTGTTTATGTATATATTTATTTATTTAAATTTTTTTTTGTTTTGGAAATTTTTGTTTTTTGTTTTATTCCTGCTTTATGTAACTTCGTTAGGTCTCTTTACTTAGTTAGTATGGTCTTGAGGCGTCTTTGGACCGTTTCAATTGCACTTTTAAACGTTTCGTGCCAATCTGGAAACCGTTCATCGCCTGGATCGCCTGCTGCGCGGACTGAGCGTTATCGAACGACACGAAACCGAAACATTTCGACAGATTGGTCTGTTTGTCTATGAACACCTTCGCCGAGATCACAGGGCCGAACGGCAGGAACGTGGATGCCAGGTCCGTGTCGTTGAACTCCTGGGGAAGGTGGTAGATGAACAGGTTGCAGCCCTCGGGACCTGCAACATTAGCAAAACCTACGAGGAAGAAAAGAGTAACAACATTGTCATCCATACATATTAGACTAAGAAATAAAGGTATAAAAGAGGTATAATAATGGTAAACATCAAGTATAACTTAGGAAAAGCAGAATAATAACATAGGTAACAAGAGGTATTGGAAAGGTATAGCAGAGGTTAAACAAAAGTATAACAGATAACAAATGTAAAATTGAGGTAAAACAGAAGTATTATAGCGGTATAGTAGAGGTAAAACAGAGGTGATGTGAGTTATGGGAATGGATAGGAATGCAGGGGATTGCAGAGGACTACAACCTCCCGCATCCGCATCAAGCCTAATGCACTTTTAAACTTGTTCGGGATTAAATTAATAAATGGCTGCAGTTGGAAATCCCCGCTGACCCATCCAATATACTGCTTGTTACCTTCGAGTGAGTGAGTATGTGTGTGTGGGAGAGAGAGAAAGGGACGCAGCAACTTTCCACGTCCTGCGAAACACCTACACAAAAGTGTCCATGAATTATTACGTCCAACCGATATATCAATTCTGCATATTAAAACCGCCACCCTTCGCATACATAATCCACCCCTTTATTATTATTATCATCACAATACCCCAGACTTCTCAGTCATATCATTTTTGTTTGTAAAATACGATCATTCCATAATAAAACTTGCAAATTTTCATTATGATTTAAATATTTTTGATAAATTGTTTCACTAATCCGTGAAATGATAAGTAGCTTAATTAAAGTTAAGATCTGAGAACATGATGAGATGATTGTAAACCAAGAATAGTTTTAATTAAGGTAATGTATTTGAATTGTGCGGATTGAAATTGAAACAAATTGGTATTAACCTGTGAAGATGGAGATGTTTGCAAATAAATGAATTAATCCTGCGACGACGGGAAAGGTAATGCCGTCTTTTATTGACATACAACCACTTGCCGAGCAGTGGGAGAGAGAGAGTGCCATTGTGTCCCAGTTTCCATTTATATCGGCTTGTAAATAATTCAGATTACGATAAAAGCGTAGTACGTAATCAATACCGCAGCAATAAAAGAGCACACACAAATACACGTCGTAATAAAGAAAAGAAGAGAATAGAATTAAAAAAAAGCACAAGTTACATACATTGTGCACAACGAAATGTAGGAAAATCAATGGTAATCATGCTAGTAAACTATATAGGTGTACTAGTTTGTAAATATGTGATAAATCCATATATGAATTAGTACTAGCTGATCACAATAACTAGATGATAGCTTTGAGTAGTAATCTTGACATGATCTTGAAGATTTTGAGTAGCATTCATACTGATCTCTTACCAGCTTTAAAAGAGATATCCTACAATGTTATTTTTCTTTAATACTCATCAAATCTAACCCTTAAACTGCATGCTGAAAGAGCTTAGGCTTAAGCAGTATGAATACTATGTAAAATTCAAACATGTAAACCACTTCATATATGAATAAAAACATTTGAAACCTTTAAAAGAGATTACTTGCTGATGATGATAGCATGATAGTGATGTACCTTAGGTATTATAAACTGTGTAAGTATATAATATGGGAGTTATTTTTTACAAATGATGAAGTGCATTAGGCTTGAGAGGTTAATTGGAGATTTGGTTTGTGAAGTAGATGATGTTAGGTATGTGAGACACTTACCTTCAACTTGTTTGCCAGCAGCGGCGATCGCCGCCGCCGAAATGGTAGCATTGGCAAATAACGAGCCGTAAGAACTAGAAAGGTCGGTGGTGGTAGTGAGACTAGGTTGCAAACTGGCCGACAGTGTCCTATCAACACTCGCAGACTTTCCAAGTAAACTGGCCATACATAAGGGTGAAGCAGCAGCGGCTGCAGGTTGCGACATCGCTGCAAGGGTAACTAGGTTCTGCATACCGATAGGTGCAAGCAGGTTATCGCTGCCCGTCAGCAGTTGCTGCTGAAGAAGTGCGGTACTGTTCATAGAGTTCATCGCCTGAAGCAGTTGCAGAGACGTCGTGTCATTGGGCAGCACTTGGCTGAACTGCTGAGGCGTCTGCTGCAACCTGTGATCCGTCAGTGGTCCCCAGATATTCGCCTGCATCTGCTGCTGCCTCTTCAGCTCCTTCTCCTTCTGCGTATCGGCGAATTTGACTACCAGAGGTGCCGAACAACCCTCCATCGTTTGGGACTGGTGCAGTGCTTTGATCGCGCTCAACGCGGACTGCTTACTAGCAAAGGTCACGAAGGCGCAACCCTTCGACTGTCCAGCGTTGTCCCTCAACACCGAACACTCTTCTATCGTTCCGTAAGCGTTGAACATCGCTCGAACGTCATTCTCGCACAGCTTCTTACTCAACATCCCCACAAACAATTTCCTTTCTGCAACAAATAAAAGAAAAAAAACACATAAGTAATCATGAAAAGCAATACTCAATTAAACATTTTCAATCGTATTTTCCAATTAACTTGCTTGCATTGTAAAACGAAAAATAATTAACGAACCCATAAAAATAACCAGTTTCAACTTAATTCCTTCAAGCATACAAAACTGTATTACATCTATCATATAAGAATACATATAAAAATCTGATTTGTTACGACACTTTTAACTGTTACAATTTCATGATGAATCACCTGTAAAAGCGAAATCCATAAATCAAATCTTCTGGTCCTTTTTAATCTTTTGGTGGTTGTTAGAAAGAGAATGGGAGATGCCAAGTTTCCGAAACATTCGAGTATTTTTAGCACGACGCTTTAAGCAGGCGAAAAAAGAAAAAGGTAACTGACGGAAACTACACACGAAATTGACGTTCCGTTAATTAATGCGTTAAACCCATTACAAGGATGAACTTCTGGGCCAACGTTTCGAAGCGACGCAAATGAAAAATGGACGTGATTTTCACGTACTCATCATAATGAAAAATATGCGACTGCGTAAGTTACGTACGAGGATGAATAACAAATGTCGTGTAAAATTGGAACGTAAATGATGCAAAAGGAAAGGAAAAGAGGATTTTTTTTTTGTCTTCTCTTTTTCTTGTTTTTCCACCCGACCCTTGTCCATAGACAATTGATTCGATTATATCAGACGACGTCAACGTCGCCCCCCCCCCTTCCTTCCTACTGCAAGAGCTTCTACGTTACGTAATCTTGAAGGACACGCGATGGTAATGAAATGAGTAAATAAAACATGAACCATTAGAGTAAATCCACTGTTAATGTTATTACAATAATAACGTCCAGGTTAGTGTATTGCTTCTAAATATCTTCACATTCCTTTAGTATAAGTCAACTAAATGCTACTAAATACGACTCGAAAATAACCAATATTCTCTATATTATATAATTTACTCATTAGATATTCGAATAGAAGAAAATGCAACAGGGAATTTCTTATGTATTTTGCAAGATAACCTTCAGTCAATTCTTGATCAAATATGGACTTATGATGTGCATCAACTAAAGTATTTAAAATATCTTAACAATATTGAAGATTAAAACATTCTTAATTGAATTCCTATTGCTATTACATAAATTCATATATTTTAGAATTCGTGCAAATGTTTTATGCATAATAACGAAACATGCATCATTTGATTTAGCAATAGAAGATTACAATGAAGACATTTTATGCAATATGCATGGAATTTCTTGCAAACTAACCTTCAGTTAATTTGTTGACCAAATGTGGAAATGCATCAAACAATCACCAGAATTTCACAATATTAACCGTAATAGATTATTTGATTCATTTTCCAAAATTAGAAAATCACATTAAGAACTGTTAGAAAATGACGTTGGTGAATTACTGATAAAAAGAAAATAGGACAAAAATAGAAGTGAAGGAAATAAAGAGAGCGAAGGAAATGGAATGCATTGGGAAAATGGTCCAAAAAAATGGGTTACGTCAGTCGTTCTGTTGGCTGTATCCTCGGACCCGATGCGGTTTCAATTTTTCCCGATGTGGTCAATAGAGTTACGTAAGTAGTTCCAATCGATCTCTCCAAATACCCGTACAAAACAGACACTATTAGAGTGAAGTGAAAGAAGTGGCGGAAAAAGTGTCATGGAAAAGTGAAACAGCACAAATTTCTTACAACTCATTGGGAAATCGTACAAAAAAAAACATTAAAACGATTACAAAGATGTTCATTTTCTTATATAATGAACATTATTAATTATAATCTCAATTTTTTTACTTGTTTTATTAGGAGCATTACAGATACACTATAATTGCTATAATTACATTAAAACGATTACAAAGATGTTCATTTTCTTATTAATTGAACATTATTAATTATAATCTCAAATTTACTTTTTTATTAGGAGCATTACAGATACACTATAATTGCTATAATTACATTAAAACGATTACAAAGATGTTCATTTTCTTATTAATTGAACATTATTAATTATAATCTCAATTTTTTTACTTGTTTTATTAGGAGCATTACAGATACACTATAATTGCTATAATTACATTAAAATCAAGAAATTACAAAGATGTTTACTTGTTTTATTAGGAGCATTACAGATACACTATAATTGCTATAATTACATTAAAATCAAGAAATTTATAAAAAAAAAAGTATTACAGACACACATTGTTTCCAAGTGTATAAAACTTTTCTAGTTAATATTTAGTCGTAATATTTGCTGCGTTCATAATGAGTTACTTCTATTTGCAGTGCTTACTATACGTTTATTTTTTTTTTCAAATGTAAATGTGCGACACGTACGGAAAATTAACGACACGTCAATTGCACAATCGACGTTCTGTAATTAAGTTGCGTCGCATTAATCATCTAAAATTGAACCGGTCGGATGATTAAAAGCAATTAAAATATGTGGACGAAAGGTAAATCGAATATATATACACATAACAGAATAGACAAGTTACACGATACGTTTCAAACGAAGCGCGCAAAATGTTACTAGAAGGATCGGTTACCAATTAGTTACGACACAAAACATGTAAATCAATCGCATAAGCAAAACAGTGATCGCCATTTGAATACAGACAATGCCGTATCAGTTTAATTGCAGGACTTTGAGGAATTTTAAATATGATATTATGATGCATGTCGATCGTGTATGTGTGGCGCAGCGAACAGTTCTGCTCACTTGGAAATACTGGAACGATGACTCACTAGACCTATCGCATTTACATATATGACAAAGTATCATTTTTCTTTTCATCTTTCTTGTAACAGATACTTGCAAGTAAATAATAAATAGTTCAAAAGCTTAAATTATACTCTTGTACTATTATTAAGAACTCTAAACTCAACTAATAAGCATAATTTAATAGTTCTTAATTACACATTTTCAAATTTGTAAAGAAACTTACAAAATTTCTATAATTAAAACGTTTTGCTAATTTGAAGGAGAAGCTAGTTGTTGACACGCCTGGCCTCGATATATCTCGGGACAATAAAGCTGGGATTATACAAAGTTAGTTCATATTTGGGCGAGTCCGAAGTTGCAGTTTGTTATGCAGTGTACAAGGTAGTGGTGGTAGTCCAAATACCACCAGCATAATAAATCTTCGGTCGGTGTCCAAAGCTTTATTACATGGTATTGCCGTGGAGGCAGTTCTAAAGGGTGATAAAACTGAGAGAGGTCGCAACATAATTTTGCATATTAGTCAAATCACGTCCCAGCCAAAGTCAAGAAACAACGTGTACTTCCCTCCCTCACGCTTCTCAACAACCACCACCTCCCTATTTCACGTTACATCTCATTCCTTCATCCGCTCTTTATTTTCCTGCAAGCTTGCCTTTTTTTCTTCTCTCTCTTCTTATTCACATCCCTTTCCACATCATTTCCTTTCCAGTCGTCACCTCTGCATTACAATGTAATCGCTACATGTAATCACCGAACAACGCGAACTCGGCGAAAATTCTAATCAATTTTTTTTTCTATTCCTTCTGCGTTGCCGCCATTCTTCCAATGAATAAGGAGAGCGGAATCAAATTGGAAACATGCCTGAATTTCATATTTAAATAGATTTGGCCGTACACAGAAAATTGACACAATAATCATAAAATCTATTACAATGTGTTCAAGTGATAGTAAGATTTGGCGACCAACGTGGGACCATAACACAATAACACGTGTAGATAAAAACAATTAAAAAAATTAAATAAAGTCTCGAGATTAAATAAAGAAATTTAAAATTAAGATTTGGCGACAAACGTGGGGCTTTCACAAATTTAATATTAACCAAACTTGACACAATAATCATAAAATCTATTACAATGTGTTTAAATGATAATAAGATTTGGCGACCAACGTGGGACCACAACAAAATAACACTTGTAGATAGAAACAATTGAGAAAATAAAATAAAGCCTCGAGATCAAGTAAGGAAATTAAGATTTGACGATCAACGTGGGGCTTTTACAAATTTAATATTAAGCAATTTTAATTGACTGAGGATTTGTAAATCTTGATTTTGCATCAAATGACATTATGATTTGGATAAGAAACTGTTTTATTAATAACACTTAATAACAAACAAAAAACAATGGGATTGAGGACTACAAAATATTGAGGAAGTAAATAATAAAATCACGTTTCACGGATCGTTAAAGATTCGCGAATATAAGCGTTTTTAAGCGCGTACGAATGTGCAGCGGAGGCGAGTGAGGCAGTTAAAAGTTTATTCCTGGCTGCTCTGGGCTGCAACAATGGCAAAGACGAAAACGTAATTCTGGACCGGGCAAATTAACACCAATTGGCATGTTTAATGCGCTTTTAATGTCTAAATATCTATCCTCCATTCTAGCGAGAGAACCACTTGAAACGCACTTCCATTCAAACGAGGAATGATCATGATGTGTATGGTATACACAACAGCATCATTTTCATGTGGTTTTGCGGCCGGAGCATCAGTATATCCATCCATATCCAGTATGCTGGTGTAGAGGCGCCGATTTTGAAAGCGCTAATGATAATAATCATAACGATTTGTCAATAATTTTGGTCACAGCAGTAACTGCCTGTCCCAATATTTGTTTTCTATTTACGGCGGAACGGCAACTAAAACTTTCCACAGGATCGTTTATGCATGTAAAATAGCACATGTACACACACATATACATACACATACACAAACAAACATGTGCTGGCTCTACGTATGCACGTTAAATGTACGGAATACATTTCAATTAGCGAACAGATATCAATGCGAAATCCAATATTCCCTCCATTACACTCCTCCTAATTCCGCTCACACACTCATCAATCCGTCCATTACATCATTCATATTGCACCGCATATCCATCCACGCCATTCCCACGAAACCATAGCTAATGCCAATTTCATGGGACACCCTGTATACCGAGAACCATTATTTATTTACACTCGCCAATTACATAATACACATCCAAAGCTAACCGATATTAAATAAATAGAAACGCGACCCTCTCTCGTTATTTACTCAAAACCGAATACGCTTTAATAAAAAAAAAACGTACAGAAATATTATTAGTACGAAAAACAATTATATTAATTACATTAAACTTAAAATTACAACAATAATTAATTATATTCTTTTTTTTTCAGTTAAAACCACACTCTGAATAATTAATAATTTACATTAGTAATGTTGAAGTCAAATATTAATTATTTAATGATACAAACACGTTATTTATTTGGCTTGAAAATGTATTGATTTTTTGTACAAAACATGAATTTGCATTAATAAAAGTACAACGAAAAATATCATTATTAATTATTAATATAAACGCTTTGTTTATTTGGCTTTAAAAATTATTGAAATTTTTACCATATTTTTTTTTTGTAAATATTCTATAAAAATTTGAAAATGTACTCAATATAATACATGAATTTGCATTAATACAAGTACAACGAAAAATATCATTATTAATTATTAATATAAGGCTTTGTTTATTTGTCTTTAAAAATTATTGAAAAATTGTTTTACTATAATTTTTTTCTTTGTGTAAATATTCTTTAATATTTGAAAATGTACTCAATATAACACATGAATTTACATTAATAAAAGTACAACGAAATATATCATTATTAATTATTAATATAAAGGCTTTGTTTATTTGGCTTTAAAAATTATTGAAATTTTTACTACATATTTTTTTTTGTAAATATTCTTTAAAATTTGAAAATGCATTAATAAAAGTGCAGCGAAAATATCATATAAAACATGAATTTACATTAATAAAAGTACAACGAAAAATATCATTATTAATATAAAGGCTTTATTAATTATTAATATAAGGCTTATTATTTATTGATACAAACGCGTTGTTTATTTGAACGCTGTTCACTGTTATCCAAATTTATATTTTTTTTTTGGTATCATCGTTACGCGCATATCCGATACCATGGTAATTCAATTCCTGTATACTACAACAAACACGCCACTCATCCGGATCAACTGAGCACAGAACGAATAGAAAGAAACGCACGGGTATTTACAAATATAGACACAATAGTTGCCGTGTTTACAGGAAAAAGAAACAAAATAAATAAACAAAAAACGACAAAACGTCGATTCTTTAAACAAGGCAGTTATTACAAAAAAAATAATACAAAGAACTATAGAGTTTCTTCAGGAATTAATTAATTTCATAAGTAAAAGAAAAATGAGTAGTTTTAGAATTCAAATAAATTATATAAAAAAAAATAAGTTATAGAAAGTTTCATTACTTTAAATTAGGAATGTTTACATAAAACAATATTTCTTCAATGAAAGACGTTCTTTCTTAAGAAATCAAGAATTAAAAATCAACTTCTTCAACCATTTTCTATCGATCCGTCAAATATTTCTCATATTTTTACCAGTTAAACTAATTTATAAACTTTTACAATTATAGGAAGTTTTTCAAATTACAAGTTTTATATGTATTATGTCTTGTATACAAACTGTTTTTGCTTCAGGAAATTTGAAGACATTTCTTTATAAAAAAAATAAAAACGTTTCTTTATAGAAAATTGAAGACGTCTTTTTTTAAGAAATGTACCAAAATCAAAAAAAATATTCAAAATGATTATATTCAGTATAAATTATAAAATTCATATGTGAAATTCAAATAATTGATACGTAAAAAATATTTAATAAAAAGAAATATTTTCAATTCAATTAATTAATAATGCGTGTTTCGATTCGCAACATTACTCATCACCTGCTATTCAAGTTTATTCTTTAATCCATTTACAATTATAATTACATAAGATAGCATTTTAACTGATGTAATAGATAGTGGGTAAAATATACCCTGCGCGTGTCTTCATGTAATAAGAATGCGTGCGCGTCCACAAGGGTCAAGAAATCAAGAATTAACAATCTTCTAGATCAGTGTACTTCAATAATTTTCTATCAATCCGTGAAATATTTCTCATATTTTTACAAATTAAACTAAACATTTACAATTGAAGGAAGTTTTGAGTTTTCAAATTACGAGTTTAATATTATTATGTCTTGTATACAAACTGTTTTTGTTTCAGGAAATTTGAAGACATTTCTTTATAGAAAATTGAAGACGTATTTTCTTAAGAAATGTACCAAAAAATAAAAAATATATTCAAAATAATTATAGTAAATTGCAATTACAGAAAGTTTATGTAGTTATAAATAATATTCAGTATGAAAGCAATATTACTTTCTTACAAAATTCATATGTGAAATTCAGATAAATAATACGTAAAAAATATTTAAAAAAAAATAGTCGCATCACAAATTAATTACAGAATCAAATGTTTCAAGATTGTATACGCTAATGAAATTGAAAAACTTAACTTAAAATATTGGGTTTCTTGTTAATTAAATTCAATTAATTAATAATGCGTGCTTCGATTCGCAACATTACTCATCACCTGCTATTCAAGTTGATTCTTTCATCCATTTACGGCTTCTAATAATATCACTAATGATATTCGATCCGTGATGATATTCGAGAGACAACCACCACCCCCGCTGATAATACCGAAATAAACGGGCCCTGAATGTGAAGTGTGCAGACAATGTTGTATCGGACGATCATGGATGTATGGCCTCGTCGTATATGGGACGAATACGTGAAATTAATATCTATACCATATAATTAATATTAAATCAATCGAATGCCAAATACGTCTGTGTGCTCGTAGATATATTAAACACACACCGCCTGCTTCCATGTACAAAAAAAATAAATAAATAATAATCAAGCAGACTATGAAACGTATAAATTTATATTAATAATAATAATAACAATCTCATACACTTCCGTTCCAAACACAATACGGCATTCATTCGATACCAATTTCGCATATGCACACATATAAGGACAATGAGCGAGCATGGGTGCGGACGTTTGCGCAAATAATTGGATGAGGAATTTGAAGAAACGAAATATTTTTGTATTGTTTCTCATTCAAATAAACGAAATATTTTTGTATTGTTTCTACTGTTTACATACATCGTGTATTGATCCGAATCTCAATTTGAAAACGTTATTTCTTTGAATCATATCGAAATGGCAATTCTGTAAAGTACATCTCTCTCTTCGGATTGGGGAAAGTTCAGTCCAATTAACGTTAACTTCGCGCAAAGTGTATGTATGTTACATATTGGTTTTGGGTACTAATACGAGTTGTCAGAGGTTCACTAATTGAAGAAGTGGATTGATCTGAACCCATTACAAAACGGAGAAACTTGACGCGGAGAAGGCGCCACTTTTAATTTTTTGGACAGACACAAGAAAACTACTTTCCAAGCACGATAAAAATCCAAGTTATTTCTACGTACACCTATAAAATTTTATCGAGATTTAATTATATTTTTCAAGTATTTTATAAGAGTGCGTCTTTTACAACGATGATTGCAATCTCATAAATTTTTCAATTGTAAAAATTCTTTAACTACCCAATTTTTTTTTTATAAACTACAACTGCCCGGAAATGAAAAGCACATGAAAAAGTCGTAACTCTTTCAGCTTCCATCTTCATCTCCACAACAGGCGCCACTTTTAATTTTTTGGACAGGCACAAGAAAACTACTTTCCAAGCACGATAAATCCAAGTTATTTCTACGTACACCTATAAAATTTTATCGAGATTTAATTATACTTTTCAAGTATTTTGTTATTAATTTAAGTATTTTTCAATGTATGAAACTTTATGTAATGTTTCCAAAATTCTTAGTAAATCAAAAGTTTTTTTTCAATAAATTACTTTTTTAATTAGTTAAACTCTTTTAAAATTCCTGAAAAAGTTCCTGAAAATCTTAAATCAGCTTCAATTGTCTTAAATTCTTATATATTTAGTATTTCTCAAAGCATAAATCTTTACATAATCGACCTAAAATTAATTGTTTTTCCTATATAAGAGTGCATCTTATACAGCGATGATTGCAATCTCATAAATTTTTCAATTGTAAAAATTCTTTAACTACCCAATTTTTTTTCTTTATAAACTACAACTGCCTGGAAATGAAAAGCACCTGAAAACGTCGTAACTCTTTCAGTTTTCATCATCATCTCCACAACAGGCGCCACTTTTAATTTTTTGGACAGACACAAGAAAACTACTTTCCAAGCACGATAAATCCAAGTTATTTCTACGTACACCTATAAAATTTTATCGAAATTTAATTATACTTTTCAAGTATTTTGTAATTAATTTAAGTCTTTTTCAATGTATGAAACTTTATGTAATGTTTCCAAAATTCTTAGTAGATCTAAAGTTTTTTTTTCAATAAATTACTTTTTTAATTAGTTAAACGATTTCACAACTCTTTTAAAATTCCTGAAAAAGTTCCTGATAATCTTAAATCAATTGTCTTAAATTATTATTAATTTAGTATTTCTCAAAGCATAAATCTATACATAATCGACCTAAAATTGATTGTTTTTCTTATATAAGTATTGTTTTTCTCATACATTTTTCAATTGCACAAATTCTTTAACTACCCAATTTTTTTCTTTATAAACCTATAAAATTTTATCGAGATTTAATTATATTTTTCAAGTATTTTGTAATTAATTTAAGTCTTTTTCAATGTATGAAACTTTATATAATGTTTCCAAAATTCTTAGTAAATCAAAAGTTTTTTTCAATAAATTACTTTTTTAATTTGTTAAACGAACAACTCTTTTAAAATTCATGAAAAAGTTCCTGAAAATCTTAAATTCTTATTAATTTAGTAATTCTCAAAGCATAAATCTTTATATAATCGACCTAAAATTGATTGTTTTTCTTATATAAGTATTGTTTTTCTCATAAATTTTTGCAATTGTAAAAATTCTTTAACTACCCAATTTTTTTCTATATAAACTACAAACTGCCCGGAAATGAAAAGCACCTGAAAATGTGGTAACTCTTTCAGCTTCCATCTTCATCTCCACGGACCACCCATTATTATTCATCCGATGTGCATAGCCTCAACTGCATATTTTCATCGCTAAATAAATTCAAAACGTCGGCCGCAACGAAAGGTATAAATCAAAAAAACCACCCCTCCCCGGAATCCCGGTGCCCCGTTTATCATCGTTTTCACCCCAACCATCTCTCTCACTCTCTCGAAAAAAAAAAATCGCGCATTGCAAAACACAAGAAACACATTACATTCCATTCGCTTCTGGTATTTGTTTTTTCACTCGTTCGTCACATATTTTAGATTTTTTCGTCCTCCCGCGTTACGCAATCTGCATAACGTTCGGAGTGTGAGAGAGAGAGTTAATATTCCGGGCAACGGGATTTATTTACGAGCCATTGAAAAGTTAGCCGGTAAATGAAAAAAAAAAAAACAAAAACGCGGAATACATAAAATTCGCATTAGACGCAGAGAATCCTTTTACAAAAATTGCTTTTTGGTCTCTCTCTGTACGCATATTTTTATGCTGCTTGTTTATACTGAGGGAAAATAAGTGGTGAATGGAATTGCAACAATTGGAACGCGGCGTTCTATTGAAATTCCTCGGCTGAAGACACCCTTGGGGATAATCCATGAGCGTTTATCCAGAGAGAATGTAGCTTCTTTTAGAAAGTGATACATTTATAATAAAAAAACCATTTGTTACATAAATGTATAAATCGCAAAGAAATTATAATTTCAGGCTTTCTGTTATAATAATTTACCAAATTTTCAGGAATTTGCCTAAGGATCAAAAAATTTGTATATTTACTTCAGAAAAACAAAGATTTAAACTTTAGATTTGTTTAAGTATGAAATAAAATTTAGTAATAAGGAAGTGTAAATTGTTTTTCAAAATGTTCAGCATAGAATTGTAGTCTACTTATCGTCGTGGTGCATTAAATTCGGTATAGGATTTATTTTTAGGTGAGACCATTTCGAAATGTTTGTTATGGCTGTTTAATTGAAATATTCATTCAGTGGCCGCAGTTTATCGGAACCATCTTATTCCGAGGGTAAAGCAAGAAGCCAATTGCGTAACGAGGCCCGGCCTTTTCGCATCGGAAATAATAATGCGCTTTCTGGACGTTGTCCAAAAATCTCAACAAGCCACTCGCATTAAAAACACGATCATGACCAAAAAGAAGAACAAGTGAATATAATCACCGCAAAGCAACACTGGAAGACGGAAATAAAGTCTTTCGTGGATAATGCAATTCTTTACCATTTGGACTGATTTACAGGAAGACAAAGACTGAAGTAAAATGCTTTTATAACTTTATCCAGAGAGAATACAAAAAAAATGGTTTCTTTATAAATAAGGGTGATAATTTAGTAAAAATCAATGATTTAATGGTAATATATTTGAAAGAGTAAAAATGTATGGTACAACTTGTATAAATAAGTATTAACTATGAGACTTTTGTGAAGATTGCAAGAATCATTGACTTTAATAGTTGTGACTAAATAGTCTTAAAAATTATTTTTTTTATAAATAAGAGTGGAAATTTGCTAAGAATCAATGATTTAATGATAATATATTTGAAAGATTAAAAAAAATGAGTGTTACATCTTGTATAAATAAGTATGAGACTTTTGTGAAGATTGCAAGAATCATTGACTTTAATACTTGTGACTAAATAGTCTTAAAAATTGTTTTTTTTTATAAATAAGAGTGGAAATTTGCTAGGAATCAATGGTTTAATGATAATATATTTGAAAGATTTAAAAAAATGAGTGTTACAACTTGTATAAATAAGTATTAACTATGAAACTTTTGTGAAAATTGCAAGAATCATTGACTTTAATAGTTGTGACTAAATGGTCTTAAAAATTGTTTTTTTAATAAATAAGAGTGGAAATTTGCTAAGAATCAATGATTTAATTATAATATATTTGAAAGATTAAAAAAAATGAGTGTTACAACTTCTATAAATAAGTATTAACTATGAGACTTTTGTGAAAATTGCAAGAATCATTGACTTTAATAGTTGTGACTAAATAGTCTTAAAAATTGTTTTTTTTTAAATAAATAAGAGTGGAAATTTGCTAAGAATTAATAGTTTAATGATAATATATTTTAAAGATTAAAAAAATGTATGTTACAACTTGAATAAATAAGTAATAACTATGAGACTTTTGTGAAAATTGCAAGAATCATTGACTTTAATAGTTGTGACTAAATGGTCTTAAAAATTGTTTTTTTATAAATAAGAGTGGAAATTTTCTAAGAATCAATGGTTTAATGATAATATATATGAAAGATTAAAAAAATGTATGTTACAACTTGTATAAATAAGTATTAGCTATGACACTTTTGTAATGATTACAAGAATCATTGACTTTGATAGTTGTGACTAAATAGTCTTAAAAATTGTTTTTTTTAATAAATAAGAGTGGAAATTTGCTAAGAATCAATAGTTTAATGATAATATATTTGAAAGATTAAAAAAAAATGTGTGTTACAACTTGTATAAATAAGTATTAACTATGAGACTTTTGTGAAGATTGCAAGAATCATTGACTTTAATAGTTGTGACTAAATAGTCTTAAAAACTGTTTTTTTATAAATAAGAGTGTTAATTTGATAAGAATCTATGGTTTAATTATAATATATTTGAAAGATTAAAAAAATGTATGTTACAACTTGTATAAATAAGTATTAACTATGACACTTTTGTAAAGATTGCAAGAATCAATGACCATTAATAATGGTTGTAAAAAAATTGTCATATTTCTGTAAACTTTTGTAAAAATCAATGATTTTAATATAATAATTTCGTAAGAAATAATAGTTTAATTGTATTATATTTGACTGACGAAATTAGAAGATCGTGGGTTGCTATAATAATAATATTTAGAAGACGAATTCATTCTCGAGCTGAAGCGGCACAAGAATGGGCCGCAGTTCCAAACCAGAATCGTATTACCAGTTGCATTATCATCAAAAGTTCTGCTCACGTAAGCAAAACGAACCTCTCTTCAAGCTCTATTCTATGTGTGCGAGTGTGAGTATGCAAGTTTGTTTAGTTAGGCCACCAAACATATTATATTTACGCAACGTTTTAGTTTTAATGATAAGCAAATAAATTCCGACCATCAAACTAAGCACCGAAAAACCCTCCATAGTCCCATTGCGACCATTATTATATCCGCACAAGATTACACAACAATAATCAGTTTACATGTAAATAACGAAAGATTGCTTAGTATTACATTTTTCTTCTAAATATAAACATAGATAAAATAAGCGAAATTGCCCTTTTCTGTGATAAATAATAAGCTGAAATTGCTGCTACTTTCTTTATTTGCACAATTCCAAGAAATGATTTATTTTCAAAGCGATTCTCACTAAATTGACTAAATGACCCAGTTTCTTCACTGCATTGTATTGGGGTGTCATCTGTTCAAATCGAATCAAACAAATTTCTCTTCAAATCAAATTATTGCATTTCATTTGAATTAAGAGATATAATGAAAATAAGATATTTAAAATCACAAATCAACAAATTTTCAACACGATTTGAACTAGATTAAATTTAATGTGTGTGATTAGTCTAGTCTTTGAAAACCAAATACTGCTAAAGGCGTTTATCATAATGCACGTTTTCATTGCCACTTTTACTACCTCCATTTGCAGCCTCAAAACATGACATATTACGCGCACGAACCGAAACTGGTATCAACAATTTTCCATGGCTATGAACTGAATTCGCGCAACTTCGGATGCAGCAATTATGCAGCGAGGATATTTTGCAAAAGAGATTGGGCAAGAGATGATAGTTATACGTGTCAAGCTCATAGGCCTCGAGGAATACATTCATAAACGTATTAATTTATGAAACGAGAAGAAATGGAAACACTGGAGGAAGGAAGTCGTCGCACACGTGACTCGAACAACAAAAGGATATTTCAAATACATACGAAGTTCAATCAACTCCGTGTGTATTTTTCCACTTACTACATATTTTTTTGTTGTTGTTGTCAGTTACTTAACTTCACAATCAATATTTATGTTATACAATTTTCCACAAAAAATATTGATTTTACTTGACAAATATTGACAGATTTTGGTAATTAGAAGAAGTTTAATTACAAGATTACAGATTTGGTTAATTGGTAATTTGGACTGAAAATTGATTGGTATATAATATAAGCTTCGAAACTGTACTATAGCAGTGAAGCTGTCAACAACAGGAATCTAGAGATATCATGATTACATACAATATAATACAAATTGAATGAGTATAGAGTTGTGACATGCTTACTATAAGGGAAAACTAATTTGTAAATGAATCAAGAGTGAGGACTATAAAAGATTTACGAGCACTTAGAAATCTTGGTAATTGCAAGGAATATTTTCTATACGGAATGTGAGGATGCTTGGAGGGATCATACACGTTCTCATGAAGCGGGACAATTTGTCTTAATCCGAGAGTCCGAGCGACAGACAGTAGTCATTTGTCAAAATCGCGAAATGCGGCTTTTCGTGCCGCTGCGAAACTTTTGTTTGCACATCATCACATTTGGCTCGCACAAAAAACAAACAGAACAAAATTTTAATAAATGCAATCCATCAAGATACTAACTTTTCCGTTTAAATTTTATAACGAACCACACAAAAAAAACTTTTTCGCATTTGGTAGAATTAAATAAAACATAGTTAAGTATTGGCAATTAAGAAAAATAAAGCAGAGAAATTAAGTCTAGAATTTCCAGTTTAATATTACTTATGTAAGCAATTTGTTACTTGGAAGTAATTGAGGGAAAAATAGAGCAATTTGAAGAAGTAATTAATGTTGTTTGGTTCGAATGCAATTACTCCCTGCTTTGTGCCAGTAAATCCAAAGGTTTCCGGAGCAGCGCAAATAAATATTACGCTAATAGATTTCGGATCGGTTACGCAATTAAGAAAGTCAAATATTTGGAAGAAAAGTTAGACGAATCGATGCATTTCCCGGAGAGGCAACTTTTCGGAACAACAACCCAAAAACAAAAAAATACGCTTTCGCCCCTATAGGAATTATGAAATAATTAAAAGCTTCCTTTATCAAAGCCACTTTGCATACAATCAACTAGGCAATCGAAGAAGATAAAGCAAAAAAAAAAAATAACAGGACGCGCGCGTTACGAAGGTGCCCGAAGTTTTTTTCGTTCATGCATATATTCATCGGTGATTACGTAAAGTAACTGGTATTTTTTTTTTCCATTCTTTACGCTGTTGTCGCCGCGTTGTTAATATGGGTTGAAATTTGAATGTGGACAATGGCCAGACCTGAATACACATTCCTATTGACGAGAGTCAAGAGGGGTGATGTGTTCGGGGTCACCTGTATTTGCATTCGCCCCGTATACAACCATCGCTGTTTGCTAAAACTCAATTTCGTTCGGTTCGGCGATGTTATGTAATATCGGGGAAATCATCAAGCTCTCAAGTCATATCCTATTCAATCATCTGCGATGACTTCACTATGATTATTCATTATGCTTCCACCATGTAACAGATATTCATTTACACTGAAAAACAATTGATTGTTTCGTGCGCAAACCGATATAAATATGTATTAACAAAATATCCATTGTATATAATGGTAAATTATATTTCTCGGAAGTCTTATGTATTATATTTCTATCGATATTTTCGTCCTTCCACAAAGTCCTTAATTGCAACGTCGGCAAATAAAAGACACGACAATCGTTACTTGCCTTCCAACATTGTTTCCCTCGTTATTGCCATATAATTGCAACAAATATATTTTTCTTTTTTCGCTGATAAGACACGCTCTCGACCCAAACGTTGTATTTATTAATGATTACCGATGTTGTTATTGTTTTGCCCAAAGCATATTTATTTCCGAAGGAATATTCCATCAACAACAACAACGAAAACAAAGATTTTCATTAACTCCATTCATTAACCTTAAGATTTTCTTAACTTTTCTTTTGCTACGCATTATATACGAATTTTAATTTCATCAGAAATTCACATATTAAATTTATCATAGAAGCGTTAAATCTAGGTGCATATTATATGCGAATTTCAATTTTTATGCGCATTGTTATATTATATATACACAATTGCACCATCTGAGAATAGATGTTGTTATTTTCTATTTATTTCGTTTTTTTTTTCTATGATTCACATTGTTTTTTTTTTATCAAGGTTATGCAATTCGCATATTCTGCTGCAACGCGTCGGGACTGTAGCGGAAATAGAGTTTAATTTTGTAACGTGTATACCTGTTGTAATGGACATTCCCGTTACACCATTCATTTTTCATAAACGCGGACTGAAAGCGCGCTGAAAATAATCGTGGAAGATCATTAAGGAGAGCACAACAAAAAAGAAGTGTCACAAAATCATCAAGACACTTCCGAAACAATACGTTTGTAGTCTTCTTGCATAACGTTTGATGATTGATTATTAAAAAAAAAACTAAATAAAAGTTTTGAAAATTTCTTTAAAAAAAAATGTTAAAATAAATCAAATCTTGGAACTTTTGCATCTAAATCATTATACAGGACTGTGTATTATATACTTAACTAATTAAGTTAATATTAACTAAAAAAATACTTTAATTTGTCACAAAAGTAATAAACTTGTTATGTTTTCAATGGTTGTCAAGCGTTTAAAAATTGATAATCTTTTGCTTAAGTACTTTTATCTCTGAAGGCTCTTAAAAGGTTTACAATCTACAATTTCTTATTTATTAGGAGTAACTATTAGTTTAATTGGGATTAAAATTGGTACTAAATGCTATGGTAATAAGTGTAGCCTTACAGATACTAGTTTTTTTAACCTCTGATTAATGAAATTTAAGGCCGTCGGATATATTTATTAAAATTAAATTCATTGTATTGTTTCATCGCGTATTCTAAATAATGCGAGTTGCCCTAGTAATTTGGCTTTCATTTATTTTTGAAAAATGTTAAAATAAATCAAATCTTGGAACTTTTGCATCTAAATCATTATACAGGACTGTGCATTATATACTTAACTAATTAAGTTAATATTAACTAAAAAAAATACATTAATTTGTCACAAAATTAATAAACTTGTTATGTTTTCAATGGTTGTCAAGCGTTTAAAAGTTGTTAATCTTTACTTAAGTACATTTATCTCTGAAGGCTCTTAAAAGGTTTACAATCTACAATTTCCTATTTATTAGGAGTAACTATTAGTTTAATTGGGACTAAATGCTATGGTAATAAGTGAAGTAAATTACAGATACTAGTTTTTTTTAACCTCTGGTTAATGAAATTTAAGGCCGTCGGATATATTTATTAAAATTAAATTCATTGTATTGTTTCATCGCGTATTCTAAATAACGCGAGTTGTCCTAGTAATTTGGCTTTGATTTATTTTTGAAGTTCGGGAATGCCTGGCTAGTAACTAGAGTTTCTAGGTGCCAGACAGGCTTAATGAATACGATGCAGATGATTGCCAATTTGTTGGAAACTTTCTAAACGGTAAAGTGCGCAAATTGATTAATTAATGTTTTTTTTTTATCTAAATCACTACCTGGGACTAGATATGGTCCAGCGGCAGGCGCCGGTTGCCAATAGGCAGAACTGATGGCAGGATATTGCTGATGGTGATGGCTCTTAACGGTGCGACTCTTCATCCTCATCAACAGCAACTAACATCACGTGGGGGCACAAAACAAACAACAACAAACAGCACAGCACGCAACAGGAGGCAGTAGCGGACGATTAACAACAAGAAAAAACAACAACGAACTGAACAAATCAAGCAATAATTGAACAAGAACTAGAGGGTGTTCGCGCGACGAAGGATGCGAATACGGCGCGCCACCACTGAAGAAGTACCAGGCCGGCAGGATGAGAAGGACGACGAAGAAGGATGTTGGCGTGACTACTGCTTTCCGTTTCCGATCCTCGGTGCTCCTCCGGTGATCAGTAGTCGCGCACCTCTGCTGCTCGCACTCCGAACTGAATGCGCCACTACGACTCATTTAACAGTCACTCACTCAACGCCAAACTATGTGACGAATACAAATATATAATTCCCGAACGTCACTCTGCATACCTAACGAGTCTTTAGCCCGAGCACAGACACACGCACTCAAACACATACACAATTTATAATGTAGAGAAGAACCTTTGTCACTTGAAACGACCACGAGAAGAAGTACCACGTCCGGCCCTATCGCATCCGAAAACCCTAGAAGAATCCGAGATCCTAGATTGCGGTACCGCTCTTCATCAGAGTTGTACCGAATGAGAATCGCGCACGCTTTGCAGGACTTTCCATCATCGCATTGCGATTGCCGCAAACGATCAGGTAACATAACAAGGAAAAATACTAAGCCGTGTCCAATATATATCCATTTCGAAACAGGTTTTTCTAGCGAGCGAGCGAGCGAGCGCGCGCCGCGTTTTCCTCAGCTTCCGAACGTCGGAAAAATCGGGGAGGTAATCGAGCGGTACCAAAACGATTCCAAAACGGCGTTCAATTATCTTTGGATATGGGCCAAAGAAGATATTTCAGAACCTATGTATGTCTGCTATGCGTAACGTAGAGCCACGCAATCGGTACAGCAAAAAGTAATCAAGTGGACCATCGTTTCAATCATCGTCCAGAAGATTCTTCAAAATCGAAGAATAAACAAACACTGTGTTTTTATTTAGCTCAGAAGATTTTTTTTATTCCTACTTATTTCATAAACCAATTAAAATTCCAACTCACCAATACTTTCTGGTATTTTAATCGATACTTTTACAATTCATGACTAATATTTATAAAATTTCAATTTCGAAAATGAAAAAAAAAAATGAAAGATATTAAAAATATAGAAATCTAAAATTACATGTAAATACACTTTTTGTATGCAAATATTTGTAATTATATTTTCTGGTATTCCAACTTCAAAAATTAAAAATATAGAAATTTAAAGTTGTAGATGTTTAAATTACATGTAAATACACTAACTAATAGTTATTTTTTGTGTGATAATATTAGTAATTACATAATGTTCGAATTAATTAAATGTACATATAATAAACGAACAGATAAATTCCAACTCCCCAATACTTTCTGGTATTTTAATCGATACTTTTACAATTCATGACTAATATTTATAAAATTTCAACTTCGAAAATGAAAAAAAAAATGAAAGATATTAAAAATATAGAAATCTAAAAACATGTTGTACTTAAATTACATGTAAATACACTAACTAATAGTTATTTTTTGTGTGATAATATTAGTAATTACATAATGTTCGAATTACTATCATTAATTAAATGTACATATAATAAACGAAGAGATTATTTACATTTTGTGTGTGTGTATGGAAATATTTATAATTATATAATGTCTGATTTAATGTTATACAAACTGAAAACATTTAATGTTATAGAAAGAGGATGTATGCAATGTATAAAATATATCATATGTTATAAACATAAACTTGCTCCAGTAATAACGTGTTATATATGGAAATGCTACCAGTCACGCCACGGGAAATATGCAAGAAATTCATATTATATAACAGCCTGCGCATTATGCATTCAGGCTAATATAATACGTCGAGTTGTTTGGAAAATATGAACGAGTCGACAATTCTATAACAATATTGTTTTTTTTTTTGTGGAAAATTGAACTACTTATCGAGTAATAAAAAAAAATACAGATCTCACAGTAATTATTATATAATCATTATTATTTTTGCTTACAACATTTCCTATTAATAATTTAATTTAAATTCGAAAATAATTCTTTTTACATAATAATAATTAGATTTATTCGTAAATAAAAACTCGTTTTAAGATTAATAATTAAATATTAAATTTATGTATTTCTTTTTTTTATATAAATAAACTAACAGCTGTATAAATCACAATTATTTAAGTGTTACGAGATAACAAATTTTCTTTAATAAATAAACTGCATGGAACTAAGTACAAAAAAAAATAAACGTATAAGAAGGAATACTTTCGAAAGGTGCAGCAGCATGCAAGTCTAGAGATATTATCTTACCAAACACGAAGATCAAGTGCGGAAAATGCGGAATAATTACGGTATTTTCACGAAATCTGATCCGAATAAAGAACAAACTATACATTCATTACTTAGTTTTTTTTTCAATTGCGCTTTTCCATTTTCAACGCTTTGTGGAAACACGATTTTTTTTTAACTATTGCCTCGTTTTATACTCATTTTCGACGCTCACAGATCCAAAGTAATGTTGCTTTAATGCACTGAACACGTGTAATCTCCACTGAAATATCTCGTAAAACATTGCGAGTTTAACAGAGCAATTCATAAAACTTCATCCAATAGTCAAACTACATTTTCACTATACACTCAATTTCTGTTACATATGTTTTTATTACAGTTACATAACATTTATTTCCAATAAACTGAATTTTACAAATAATTTTCAATAAAATTTAAATATTAATATTTCTTTTGATTATAAAAATAATTTAATTTCTTAACAAATTAATGAAGATTTTTCAATAATTATTAAAAAAAAGTAGAAAATTTGTTATGTATTTGCTTGTAAATGTGCCGTTTCTCTCAATTGTTAGAAATGAATTATTGTATTTGTTTCGGTTACATGACTGCACGCAACGACGATCCGTGATTTATATAACGGCGCACGACGAGAGAAGTTTTATTGTGGATGGTTTCTGCATGCGAATAAAAGAATAAAACAGTTCCAGAAACCAGAAATTCGGGGAAAAGCCGAGACGAACCCGGAATTAATTCAAGAATGAGAAAAAGGGACGAAAAGTTTATACGGGCACGTAAAAATAGGTACAAAAACCCCTTTTCATTATCTTGTTAAAAGAAGAAAAGGACCTTATCGCGTTATCTACGAGGCAGGAAGGAGCGCTTCCTGTGGAGACGACTCAATCTATTTCTTTACCTTCCCAACAAACGCATCAAACATCATAACAAAAGTTTGAAAATTAGGGTAAATTTATCCTTATTTATATTAAAGTGAAATAATTAAACTTGTGGATACGTTTTGTCTTCACTTACTGTTTAAGTCACGTTTTTTTTTAATTAGTTTATATAACATTAATTGGTTTAAAGCAAACATTTCATTTAATTACTTCAAAGAAAAATAACGCTTCACAATATTTTCTAATAAAACAAAAATGTATATTATATTAATGCAAATATGATTGCATTTCGGACCTTTTGATCTCTTATTACAAGTTTTCATTTTATTCCCAGCAAATTGTCGGTCCGCTACAATGTGCAACTTTTTTTTGTAATCGAATCAAAGAAATTGTCTGGAAATAACAGCAAATCCATTATAAATCTATTATGAAATGGAATTGTATCATTCGGAATAGCGGATCAACAGATTCAATAGTTTATGGAATGCGGTGTTATTTCCATTGATGTTCTATAAATTTTAAGCCTGTATAAATACACATAATAAATACTGTAACAATCTATAAATTAATCAAAATAAGTTGATATGATTCAAATTAATTTGCAACGTAAAATCTGTTAATTGTTATGAAAATATAGAAAATTATTCCTGAAATTAACTCATTAATTAATTAAATAATTTCTCATTAGTTTTAAATCTGATATTACGGTTAGATAAATATTACAGTATCCGTTTTGAAATATCAGATTTTCCGTGATCTATCAGATCTATTAATGTTTGCTAACAGTAAAATTAAATGAAACCAAAAACACGAATATTTTAACAATTAGTTGCAGACATCGGCGTTTCCGGTTCCAATATTAACATACATTTCCGGTACCAAACAATACCTTTCATGGACGCATACGTGTCCTACTCGATGTTCAACAGGTAATAATAATTCAAGTTTTATAACAGTTTATTATTAAGAAAACATTTTTTTTTTATTAAAATATTAATTTGCGTATGTTTCTTTCAAAAGAAATTATGATTTGGATGTAAATATGTGAAATAAATAAATTGGCAAGTTTCAAAATAATAAAAACAATGGTTTTCCAGTTATCATGACATCAGCACAAACAATAATAGAAATGAGGTTCGTTTCATTACCATAATAATAATTAAGGATTAATTAATGTCTGTATCCAAAGATGTTTCGTGTGTGTGCATTTACTGCAAATGCAAGCAAATGATGGACAAGTAAAGAGTGTCGACACCGTAAAATGTACTACATTTCGTAACGATTTTTTTATATTTGCAATTCATTTAATTCTATAGTTTTACAACTGATTTGAAAATCATTAAAGAAGTACGTGCTGTTAAAAGGGTAAAATGATTGGGGAAGTTAAGTTAACAATTAGAGAAAAAAATAAAGAGAAATTAAGAAGTTTATATGAAATTGTTGTTGTTTTTTTTTTGTAAATTTTTAATTATTTTATTCTGTTACTTTTTTTTTTGTTATTGTTATTTCCATTTCAATTATGGAATTTCTTAACTCATTTAAAACGCGTTACTTTTTTATTATTTATTTATAATATGCAAAACTAATTATTTCGTAATTAATATTTTTAATTGTTTAAAACTTTTTTTTTAAAGTTGTCACTCGTCGTTTAAATAATGAGAAGTAATAAATATAAGCAATGAATACTTTAGAAAAGTTGATTTTTTTATGAAAAAATCGCAAATATACAAGAAAATTATATTTTTTTAATGAAAAATATCCAAAGTTACTATGAAATTATTTATTTAGATTTACTTGTGGAATTTCTTTAATTAAATTAATCAAATTTAAGTTAAATAATCTAATACATTTCTTATAAGAAATTTCAAATAAGAAATTTATATTAATTATTGTAATTAACTGAATGTGATTAGCCATAAATGCAGGATTTTCTGTACTAAATAACTCTTTGTTTACATTAATTACATTTCAAGTAATGGCAATTATTATAACTGAACATGATTAGTCAAAAATGTAAGATTTTGTGTACTAAAAAATAAGAAAAAAAAATGTGTCTCATTACTCTTTTTACATTTCAAGTATTTGCAAATTTTACGTAGTATTTTTATGAAAATTGAAGTTTGTACTTTATATGTTTCAGAATCCTACCTCAGAGAATTCTTACTGGTGTGTGTTTGTTAATAATTCCATCATGCTAGGCGTCAAAGCAGCTCCGCACCAAACTTCACACGCCTTCTTCTTTGTGCCATTACGAAATGTCGGTATTATGCAACAGAGAGTAACGATTCATATACCACTTGGCGGATAATCCTCACCGCCTTCCCTATACACAATTGACTCATCCCGAAATGAAACAGAAAACTTTGATAATCTATAGAGGAAAACAAAAACCGCAATGTTTATGACTTAAATAACGTGATTTAAAATTCATATCATATCCAAATTAATAAACATAATTTTTTAATACTTTTTATTGTACAAAACTTTTAATATTGATGAAGTTAAATTAAGAGAGATTTTAGTATATTTGCAAATGCAAGAGAGATTTGATGGAACTTGTTTATTTAATTGGAAACTAAAAATATAATTTAATGATTTATAACAGTTTCCAACGCAAATATTTACGACGATAAATAAAAATATTTATTGAATTTTAATAGTTCAGGAATTAAAATGATTCATAAAAATTCAAAGACTTAAAAAAAAACAATGTTACAATTCTCAAATATTATATATAACTAACCCTTGTATTACACGATATTTCAGTTGTGTAACTCAAATATCGTGTAATACATAAATTATATAACTTCAATATTTAAAGCACAATTCTTAAAGCATTAAGCATTAAAATATAAATCAGGAACCAAATTTCAATAGCACGCAAATAACCAAACCTTGTATTACACGATATTTGAGTTACACAGAGCCTCGTATAACACGATTAAAAATTATATAACACGATACTTCAATCTTCAAAGTATATATTCTCAAGATTCTTAGTAGCAAAACCTTTAAAATAAAAATGAGGAACCAAATTTGAATAGTACGAAACCGTGTTATTCAAGTGTATCATTTACTATAAATATTTATTTTTCAATTATTATTAAATTTAATATTACATTTTTTTGAATTTTGGACACAAATCAAAACATTAGATTTATTTTAATTATTGAATTTAATATTCAGATAGAAACTTTCTAAGTAAATCGTAGAAACGTAATTTATTCCATGAAACCGAACATCAAAAAAAGGCCAATAACAATTTACGTTCTGCCGCAACAAAGGAAACCATTAAAAAGCATTATGCAATATTTTTCCTCTTTAATTTACTACGCTTTACGACTACTTGCAATTAATAATACCTAAACAAAAACGTTTATACAAAAACTTTTAATTAAATTAAATTTTATAATATTATTAATTTTATAATAATTAAAGACTTAAAAATCAATGATATAACAAATAAATTGAAAATTAAAAAAAAAAAATGCAATTAATAATACTTGAATAAAATATTTATCCAGAAACAAAGATTTCACCAAAACTAATTTAATAAACGTTAAATCTAATGATTATATAACAAATAAACGTAAATTCCAATTGCAATCATCTTTATGCATCGGTACAAAACAAGTAATAATAATAACATAATTCGTCAATTTCGTTTCGAAACAGAAAAAAAATTACTTGTCGTCGATAATGCGAATTGCATTGCACGAATGTACTTAGTTCGTGGCCTTGAGTTGAGTCGTCTTGTATAAAACGAAAACAAGTTTTATTTATATACAAAAGGAGACGCGATGAAATCAACGCGGTTATTGATGCTCCTTTAATTAATTGATGCTCAAACAATTAGGTTAGAAATTTTGGAAAATGCAATTACTTGGATCGAAAAAACCCAAAACGTTACAAATGTTGTTATCATTGGTATTGTAAGTAACAAACATTTCCAATCTACAATCCGCACAATAAATCGTCCAGTATTGAAATGCAATTGCAATTAATTAAAATGATATTCTTAGTCGCTTTATCTCATTCTATTAATAACATTTAAAAAAATAATTGTTATTATAACACAAAGATTCCACAAGTCTTTTGTGTTTAAATAAATTATAGATAATTTGTAATTATTTTTTTTGTATTTTTTTTTTACTTAAAAATGCAAAATAAGAAATTAATTTATTTTGATTTGATGAATACAAAATAATAATTTTTTCTTGTTATAATAAAAATTAAAATGGAAACACAATAATTTCCATTGTCTTAGGGGATAGGAGCCAATAGAGTTATTTACTGTTATGGTTTCTTGGTAGTTTAGTAATTTCCTTGTTTTTTGTTGTTTCTGCGCTGTCGGACTACCTGAATTAGGATCCGGATCCTGTATTAATTACAGTGCAGACCGGCGTGAATTTACCTCCGGTTAGGCCCTTCAGGTAGCTAATGTTTTGAAGGGAGATGCGATTACGTTTAAAGGGCTCAGCTGTGCGAAAGCGCGTAAGGACACACTATTATATATTATATAATACCAGAAACGGGCAATGGAACCTAATTCGCGTACTGTACTGATACACTCACGACTTCTTTGATTAAAGTACTAATAATTCCAATGGAACTACTAGAAGATCAACACTTCCTGTGGAGGAAGGATCTATCTCGGTACTGACGCTATCCTTGAATGGACTGCACTTAGATGGACGAAGAGAGAGAGAAAGAGTAAAACTTTGAACAGACTCCCTACTACATGCCACAACAAACTCTTACGAAACGTTCACTTGCAGCGGTACATCGCGCCATGCCGGTTTAGCAAACTATATACGGATTGCGTAAATAATTAGATAAATGAACGAATACAAATAAATAAATTTCCATGAAGAATAAAAGAGAGGTGGAAATAATAATAATAATAGTAATGGGAGAGGCTTTGACTCACCATTTCTGTTTTCACTGTCCGCTGGCTTCATTTGTATAGGATGGTGCATCTGCGAAACAAAAGAAAAGTACACAATGCATTATTAAATCTCGGACGGCGTTGCGTAACCGCATTGATTCCTTTCGGTGATTTCGGGCGTGCAAGGATCTCCGACAAAACGCTCCTTTTCTTAAAGAACCAAACCCATTTGATCCCAATTAATTTCATTACGACATTAATCGGGAATTAATTGTATTCTTTGCAAGAGCATTTTGTTGCAGATTCAACAATTGTTTATTTCCTATACCTTTATTACATAATACCACATTACATAAAAATTTGATTTTTTTTTAAATAAAAACATATAATTTGATCTATATTAATTATGTTGTGATGTGTTGATCAAAAATTGTCCATAGGAAATGTTTTTTTTATAAATAATTTTATAAAAATTATGCAGAAAGTTTGCACATAATAAAAAACTTGCAAATATAAAAATTAAAATTTGCATTGCTTCTAATTTATGTATATTAATTCATTACGTTTTGCATCTTACTTGATTTACATTAATCACATGAATCATGAACTACATATGTTCTTTGTTTAAATGGATAACTTAAATAATTAGAAAATATTCAATTACAAAAATTAATTAATTAATTTCCAAATAATTAAGTAACGTAACTTTCAGTTAATTTTACTTAATAATTCGTTTTTTTTCTATTGTTATCATTCGTAAATAATAAATGTAAATGAATGAAGTTGCATTTGTGAATGGTGAATAAGAAAACTGGTTTGATGCTTTTTTTTAAGGAGATGCAAGTGGGAGATCATGTAAGGAGTTTATGATGATGAAGGATGCAGAGGTGCGGTGTTGTATAAAACATAAAGGCGGAAACAGTTGCTGCACATTGATATTGAGATGAAGAAGCACTTGAAAACCTAATATCTTCTACAGAAACCAAGAAAAATGTCTTTACTCGATGATAGAAATAAACCAATAAGAATTGTGTAAATAAACAAAAAAAATCTTATACAAATGTGAAATTAAATACAATTATTTAAAATTTTTAAATCCTGATGATAAATATAAAACAAGAATCGTTTGGAAAACTTTAATAAAGTTTGAAGGGAAAAAATAAGTGTTCTCACCTTGTGTAATTAAAAAAAACACAAGTAAACAGAATATATAAAAAATTGCAATTAACTGTAATTATAACATTAATTAGATTTAATTGTAGTGACTGCAATTAACGATTTTAAATGAATAATGAGTATTGAAAATAATGTATTTGTAATTTTTAAGAAATAAAACTTAAATGAATTAAATCTGTAAATTTTGAGAAGAATAAATGTTGAAGAATTGTTAATAATAGAATTGTATCTATTTTTAAATGTTAATTTTCTGCTCTTAACTGGAAGCTCCAGCTAGAGATAATGAAGGTCATTATCATTCCCTTAATATAAAATAGCGCAGGATACGGCGCTTGGTATTATCGTGCAGAGCTGGGAGAAAACGCCGCGTAGAAAAGTAAGGAAGAAAAAGTGTAAGAACTGGCTGGAGATAAGGATGCAGCCTAGGCCACTCGAGCCACTTCACCAATTAAAAATAGAAATTGCTCCTTTGACCCCCATCGAGCCAAGAAAATACCGAACTACACTAAACACTTGAGATAACTACTGCATTGGCACGAGATCCCGAGTCGTACATTTCGCATGAAACGACTTCAATCTTTGACAAGAGAAGAAAAATAAAAAAGAACTGGATAACCTTAAAGAAGTCTCATCTCCTTGTCTTCTTCTATTTTTAATGCGTCTATTTAAAAAGCACAAGGTGTTCATTCAAGTGCAGATAGATAGAGAAAAAGAGAGCAGTAATAATAAAGTTACAAGATGTATGCATTCTTTGCTAAATTAATTCTTAAAATCTAGCTTCTGGAGACCCGTTTCAAACTTCTGATTATATCCAAAGGATTAATAAAGTTTCGGCAAATTTCTTTCATCTATTCTTTTTTTTTTTTGTAATCTTAACGCTGTTAAGAATTAGTTTCATGGTGCAATATATTGTATAGTTTTAGAATTACTGGAAAAGTAATTCTAAAACTATACAATACCCCCTACCAACTTTAATTAAACCATTCGCAAACTTCAAACTTATTTAATAATTCAAACCAAATAAATTAAAAAAATGATTGCCGTTATTATTAATAAAAGTTTGCAAAAGTTAAACAACACGTAAATTTTTGATTGGTGATCGGTAACTTTATCATTTTAATAATATACATAATTAGAAATATAAACAACGTTAGAAAGCGTACTTGATATTAACAGTTTGCAAAAGTTAAACAACATATAGATTTTTAGATTGGTGATCAGAAATATAGATTTGTATAGATTAATGAAAAAAGAAGACGTATTTGATATCCAAAAGTTAAACGACTTGCAAACTTTTGAATGGGTGATTTTGATTCTTTGGTTACACGATTGAAAGAATCTTCTTTTATTATTAACAAAAGTTTGCAAAAGTTAAAAAACACGTAAATTTTTGATTGGTGATCGGTACACTTTATCATTTTAATAATAACAACGTTAAAAAGCGTACTTTATAATAAGAGTTTGCAAAGTTAAACAACTTATAGATTTTTAGATTGGTGATCAGAAATATAGATTTGTATAGATTAAAGACATATTTGATATCCAAAAGTTAAACGACTTGCAAACTTTTGAATGGGTGATTTTGATTCTTTAGTAACACGATTGAAAGAATCTTCTTAAATCATTACATAAATGTGTGAATACTTGTTGCTACGGATGAGTGAGTCATCAGGATTTGCGAAGTCAGTTTCTATGAACTTATTAACATTTTTCGAGATAAATGCTTATGTATAAATGATACTGGAGTCTAAGAAGAAGAAAAGAGCGAAAAATGAAAATAAAAAATATAGAGAAGTGAACGGAGACACCTGTAGAATAATAAATCTGACTCTCTGAAAGTTTACGTGGAATTAGGTGTTTGTTTTGCGGTCATTTTGTGAGTGAATGCTGCTGCATTTTTTTTAACGTCGTTCGAACATCTCAGCCTACTTCCGAATCAACAACAACAACAAAAAGGAACAACATGCATTATGCAATTCTCAACATTCCATCCGATCGCTCGAGCAATTACAATTCTGTAACTCTTTATGTTTTATTTACTCTTCATAAATACACGACCGACTTAAGTTATAATCAATATCTCGAATCGTCGATTCACAATAATAAATATTTATATTATTTTATTTAATAATAAACACAGTTTTAATATTTACTCATAACAAATTAAATCTATTATTTTAGAGTCATTAAAGACTACAAAGTTATTCATCCAAATACTATGCTTCATCATACGTTGCTTAACTATATATAAATTAGATATATTGATATGAATTCTTATATTGTTTGTAGCAGTTTTAGTTGAAGTCTAATTAAAACTAATTAATTAATCAAAACATTTTTAATATATACACTTAACAAATTAAATCTATTAGTTTAGAATCAGTAAAGACTACAAGTTTTTCATCCAAATACTATGCTTCATCATTCATTGCTTAACTATATATAAATTAGATACATTGATATAAATAATTGTACTGTTTGTAGCAGTTTTAGTTGGATTCTAATTAAAACCAATTAATTAGTTAATACAGTTTTAATATATACACTTAACAAATTAAATCTATTAGTTTAGAGTCAGTAAAGACTACAAGTTTTTCATCCAAATACTATGCTTCATCATACGTTGCTTAACTATATATAAATTAGATATATTGATATGAATTCTTATATTGTTTATAGCAGTTTTAGTTGAAGTCTAATTCAAACCAATTTATTAGAAATATAAACAACGTTAGAAAGCGTATTTGATACTAAAAGTTTGTAAAAGTTAAACAACATATAGATTTTTAGATTGGTGTTCAGAAATATAGATTTGTATAGAATAATGAAAAAAAGAAGATGTATTTGATATCCAAAAGTTAAACGACCTGCAAACTTTTGAATGGGTGATTTTGATTCTTTGGTAACGCGATTGAAAGAATCTTATTAAATCATTACATAAATGTGTGAATACCTGTTACTATGGATGAATTAATTTTTGTATTTTTTGTAGCAGTTTTAGTTGAAGTCTAATTAAAACCAATTTATTAGAAATATAAACAACGTTAGAAAGCGTACTGGATACTAACAGTTTTCAAAAGTTAAACAACATATAGATTTTTAGATTGGTGATCAGAAATATAGATTTGTATAGATTAATGAAAAAAGAAGACGTATTTGATATCCAAACGTTAAACAACCTGCAAACTTTTGATTTTGATTCTTTGGTTACGCGATTGAAAGAATCTTCTTAAATCATTACATAAATGTGTGAATACTTGTTGCTATGGATGAATGAATTTTTGTATTGTTTGTAGCAGTTTTAGTTGAAGTCTAATTCAAACCAATTTATTAGAAATATAAACAACGTTAGAAACCGTAACAGTTTGCAAAAGTTAAACAACATATAGATTTTTAGATTGGTGATCAGATATATAGATTTGTATAGTTTAATGAAAAAAGAAGACGTATTTGATATCCAAACGTTAAACAACATACAAACTTTTGATTTTGATTCTTTGGTTACGCGATTGAAAGAATCTTAAATCATTACATAAATGTGTGAATACTTGTTGCTATGGATGAGTGTATTAATGTATTGTTTGTAGCAGTTTTAGTTGAAGTCTAATTAAAATCAATTTATTATTTAATCCAGTTTTAATATATGCATTTATTAAATTAAATCTATCAGTTTTGAGTCAGTAAAGACTACAAATTTTTCATCCTAATACTTCATCATACGTTGCTTAACTATATAAGCATTAGATACATTGATGCGAATTAATGTATTGTTTGTAGCTAGTTCAGTTGATGTGTAATTAAAATCTATTGAAGACTGTTGACAGGATAATAAACAAAGTAATGAGATGATGAGGACGAGAATGAAGGTGGCGGCGACTTATGATAATTTTATGCATTGAAAATGGTAATATCGTATAGGCGTCGACGGTGTTTGGGCATTTTGGCACTTTGGCTTGGCCTGGTCAGCAGATATTGGAGGTAATCCAATACGTGTCATTTGCCAGTTACATTGTCCACTGTTCGCACAAATTACCATGTGCATTGGGGATTATACGGTTCTCTCGCATGTGCGAGAAGTGTTTGGCTTTGTGTTGTTCATATACGTATGGACTACTACACCTATTTGTAGTTCAAGGTGAGAGTGTCCGTTGCTCAACAACATTATTATTATTATTATTATTATTATTATTATTAACGGCATTATTACCGATAATTATTCAATGGTTTCCTTGCGCGATAAGCGAGCAGGTAACGAAGTAGGCTGTGAAAAATATTGTATAAATATAATGGAGGAAAAATTGTGTAAGAGAGAGAAGAAAAAAATGCTATATTTGTAGTGAATTTCCATAAGCGTAGCGCACAACACGTTCCGTGTTTCACTCAGACCGTGGAGAATTTGGGCGGAAAATTGCAAGGAAATTATTTAATTTATTTTTCTGTCCAATGTACTTTTCATTAAAATTTACGATACATTTCAATTATGTTACACAATTATAATTTAAAAACCACTAATTTTTTTTTTTAATTAAATTACATAATTTAAAATCCACAATAGAAACAATTATATATTTTATTATTCTTTCAAATTGCAGAAAATATGTTCTAAAATAAGTAAAGATTATTAATATACTCAAAGATTAAAGAACAATATGAAATTTCCTAAATTTATTTTTATAAAAATATTGAAATTAAATTGTAGTAGAAAATTACTAAGATTATGAAAATGTACATAAATTTATATAAACACCTAAAATATGATCAATTTTTGTTGTAATTAAATAAATATTCTAATATATTTCCAAGAAAACATAAAATTTCCTTAAAATTGCATAAAATATGTTGTAAGTAAAATTTATTTATAAAGGGTGTCCCAAAATTAACGCAAGATTTGAATTTGCCGCCCTTTATGCAGTGTCAAATTGTTTTTTTTTTTGGTTTCCAACACTTGGCGGCAAATTCAAATCTTGCGTTAATTTTGGGACACCCTTTATATTCAAAGAACTATAGGAAATTAAATTTATTTTTAGAAAAATATTGAAATTAAATTGTAGTAGAAAATTATTACGTTTATGAAAATGTACATAAATGTATATAAACATCTAAAACATGTTCAATTTTTGTTGTAATTAAATAAATATTCAAGAAAACATAAAATTTCATAAAATAATTTCTAAGTCAGAACTTCTAACGTAAGTAAAATTTATTTATAAAGGGTGACCCAAAATTAACACAAGATTTGAATTTGCCGCCCTTTATGCAGTGTCAAATTGTTTTTTTTTTGAGTTTCCAACACTTGGCGGCAAATTCAAATCTTGCGTTAATTTTGGGACACCCTTTATATTCAAAGAACTATAGGAAATTAAATTTATTTTTAGAAAAATATTGAAATTAAATTGAAGTAGCAAATTACTACGATTATGAAAATGTACATATATTTATATAAACACCTAAAATATGATAATTAAATAAATATTCTAATATATTTGCAAGAAAACATAAAATTTGTTTATAAATGGTGTCCCAAAATTAACGCAAGATTTGAATTTGCCGCTGTTTATGCAGTAAAGTGTCAAATTGTTTTTTTTTTGGGGTTTCCAAAACTTTACTGTAAAAATGGCGACAAATTGAAATCTTGCGTCAATTTTGGGACACCTTTTATATATAAAGATCTAAGAACAATAGGAAATTATTACATTTATGAAAATGAATATAATTTTATTACATTCTAATACATTCGAAAGAAAAAAAAATCTAAAAATTTGATCAATTTCATCAATTACATAAATATTAAAATCTAATTGCTAAAATAAACAATTTTTTCCATAAAAAATATTTGATACTGTTGCGATTTAAATTTTCATTATGTTGTTTCGTGAAAAAAAAAAGGAAAAACGGGAAAGGTCAGAGTGCATCATCATCATCACTAAATATTGCAAGCTCCAGCGAAATTTGTTTATTTGCATATGGGCAAATGCAGGAAGCAGTGAATCCTCTCACCCTAAATCAATATTATTATTTTCCATGCACGAAAACCCTCACCCCGTAACATAAACGCATTTGCATTATGCAGAAACGCAAAGTTAAAAGCAACAACAACAATAGCAGATGGTGGTATGTTATTTACGTGTCACTATTGGGGAATTACTGTAGTTCCAATACGAAATGGAAAACGTAACGACACAATCAATTGAAACGAGTATTTCGAATGATAATTGTTATTGTTATCAACGCTATTTTTGCGGTCAATAATGAACGTACATAAAATGCAGTATAAACTATACAAAATGGAAATACCGAAACGTATTATGTTGTGAAAGTTAACTCTTTGAGCATGAAATTAATTTGGTTGAATCTTGATAGTCTATACTAACCGATGTTGATTCAGTTAACGAAGTTGTCTGATTCAGTTGGGTCTAGAACTTAAGGAATTTCTGACCCCTCAAGGAGTTAAGCAACGTGTGATGAAGGACAATCATTGGATGAAAAAGCGTTATTCTTGTAATGTTTAACTCAAAACTATTAGATTTAATTCACAAAATATTGGAAACTTCTTGGCTGTAAATATTTTTGTAATCTAATAAACTTAGTAATAAATATACTATAGATATTATTTCAAGAGTAATTAAATATATTTACTAAATATTTCAAACTTCGTTAATCCAATTAATAAAAAACCTTAAATACTAAAACTGCTAAATTTTTCTTCTATTAAACTTAATAAAACTGTTGCTATTAATAAATAACATTTATGTGATCATATTTGATGTGGTTTTTGTTGAGACAAGAAACTAATTACTAAAAATGGGATTTCTTCTGGGAAAAGTTTTTAGTTTGATGTATAAGTTTTTCTTAGGGGTGGAGAGTGAGAGAGAGCGAGAGAAAAATCTCTTTTAATCTTATTATATGTTTGGCCTACATATTGCAAGGATGCGATTGATGGGGGCTCTGGGTGATTGATGAACACGTATCAAATCCTTCAATATGTCAAATAATGAGGGCGGGATAGAAAGAGAGACGCGACAAGAAAACGGAATTAGCACGCTCCGGGGATGATGTCAGGTAAGAAAAGGTAAAAGGGATGCCTCGAAATCCACAAAGATGAATTATGAACGTGCCTTCTTGATATCACATCTTTTAAATTATCCTCAAATCTTTTTAATAATAAAATTAAAAAAAAATAACGAATCTTGATTATAATTTAATTATAATTAAAAATAAGTATTAAATTATTATCAATGAAAGAAGAAAAGAAAAACAAATTTACTTTTAAGATATTTTCAGAAACAATTAATTAAATTTATGACTAAGTGAAAATTATTAACATTTGAATGCATTTTTATAAATTTATTTTCAAGAAAGAAAAAAAAACATATGCATAATTTTACTGAGAATTCAATGAAACTTAATTTCAAGAATAATGAAATGAAACAATTTTAAGAGTAATCTATAATTGTTGATGAAATAAATTATCAAACAACAATGGAACTCGTTATAAAAATTACTTGTATACACATTTTTTTTCTTATTATTATATAATGTACACATGTAAAGCGCACATTCAGTAACACTTTACGACCGAGTTGAAAGCCATTAGTGCCTTATCACTGGTTATTATTATTATTTTTAATTAAATGAAAAAAAAAAACGTGCACGTGCCTACACTTTAAAGCAAACTAGTTATAATTTATTTTTCATTATTATCATCGTTATAACAATATGAGCGCTATGCAAATATCGTACAGATTGCGTAAATATCGGTCGACAAAGTAAGGCAAGTCATTTAATAAAAAATAAAAATTATATAATTAAATATTTACATAGAAATACTCGTATAGTAAAACATATTCAAACATACACATAAAGTGATGCAAAACTTCGCTTTTTTTTACATCTCATTTTGCTCGTTAAGCGAGGTTTCACTGTATATAGGTGTACCAATTTTTTGGGTTAATGGAATAGAAACACATCAATTTCATCAGGAAATTAAATTGTTTATTGTACAGGTAATGACTGTGGGTAAATATATTGTTGTGTGAATATGTTTTTTTTTTAATTATTCACGTGGAGAATTAATGAATGTATGCGAGGCCATTAAAAATCGACTAATTAAATGTAAATAGAGCTGTGTCAATATATTTATAGCCTGTTGCTTGATGAATCATCGATTTTTTTTTCACCCACGATCAAACTAGACGTTAATATCAATTTTTATGTAATATTATAATGAATATGAGTATCATAACTCAAAATATGTATTATCGATAAGACCAGTGATTCTCAAACTTTAAACGACCACGACCCCGTTTTGGACGTGAAAAACAACTAGGATTGATCTGTTATTATTTTGAGAATCACACTTTGAGAATCATTGAATTAGACCAGAGAAACTACTTATGAATGGACCAAATAATTTCGAACATACTCTGATCTTATTTGTTTTAAACACTGAAATTGAAAATTTGTATATTGTTCTTTTCAAATCTGCGGTGAGCCGACAAAAAGCTCTAGGAGGGCCGCACCTGGCCCATGGGACGTACTTTGCTCATCATTACATCATTCTATGAGATAAACTTATAAATGAGTATAAAATAATGTATGCTTCATTCATTCTTATTAATAATTAATACTTAACAAAATACTTTGATTTTGTATTAAATATTTACTTGAATATTTTGTTTATAAATAGACACCTATAACAGATATTGTGGACGCGCACGCATTCTTATTACATGAAGAAGCGCGCATGGTATATTTTACCCACTACTTATTACATCAGCTTAAATGCTATCTTATGTAATTATAATGTATAATTTCTTGGAAAAAATTATTTTAGAAGACATTTAGTACACAAATAGGAATATGTATTTAGTTTATTCTATTACAAACAATCGGCTAGTTGCTGTAGTTCAACATCAGTTAAAGGGCGGGTCTCCGAAGAATGTGCATTTGAAGCCATTATACCAAAAATGCAAAACCAAACACAAAATTAGTCAATCAGTTATCAATGTATACCAGTTACTACAAAAATCACGGCGCTACATATAAAACGTAGGGGCGCGCGCGATGGGTAAAATTTACCCTGGCGTACTTTATACTACAGCTGACAAGTAGTGACTGCTCTAAAAATAGGATAATTTTAGGTATGCCTTCAGAATAGTCCATTTGGAATGTACTGAGAAGCGGCAGCACGTAACTTTAAAAACAAGTCGATTAACTCTAGGTATGGGTATGTTTTACCCACTGCGCGCGTCCACAAGGGTTAACTGATGGTTAAATGGTTTAATAGCAAATGTTAACTTTATTTCTAAAAGAAAAGAATAACAATTTATAAGTTAATGAAAAATCTAAGTTAATTATTGATTATAAATCAATATACCAAATATATTTAGATAATTTAATATAAAATTCATATAGTTGTAAGCTTGGAACTATTTGATAATTAATTACTTAAAATTCACTATAAAATCATACATAAAATTATCTGTAACTAATGTTAATTAATAACAAAAATCGTCTGTTAACTAATCTATATTTCTTCCCCTAAAGATTGGTTTAATATCAAATGTTAATTTTATTGGTAGCTTTCAGTAAATGTTGAATAAAAATTGCTACAACTAAGTTGTATAATGTTATGTTAATTATTTGGTAAATTGGTGAAGAAGAGTCTTCAGTAAACTAATGATTAGTTAGTATAATATTGATTATAAATGTATATTTTGTTAGCGATGAAGGAAACAATGAAATGTAAACTATATTGTTAACAAAAAGGATGCTATGAATGTGAACGGAAGTGATGTTTAATTGAATCATCCTAAAGCAAATTAATCACGTGCCAATGGGGCAGTGAAATATCAACAATTATGATTTGTCGCGCGTAACGCACAACGAATTGATGCGATTATAATTACGTGCGACATGCAATTGCGGGGGCGGCAACCCCTGAGTAAATCAAACCGCCCCCGAAATTGCAGCCGCTGCCGCCACAGCCACCGTCGACGTCGTCGTCCTCGACGCCGCCGCCGTCGTTGTCGAAATACAATAATACAACGACAACAATGACGACGCCTGGGACGCTCGGGCATTATAAATAGATTGACGGCGATTGATTGAAAGCCCTTTGGCACAGACGACTAGTCTGGACTATTTGCGGCCGTCACTCAACCGTACCTTAAAAAAAAATGAAATCATCAAAAAAAAAAGGGAGAAGTGTCCTCGTACCATTCCCAAGTGCATAGAAGTGACATTTTTCGTAACAGATCAAGTTAAAATTATGTAGTTTATACCAAATAATTAAGTTTTATATTTAATTTTTATAAATAAAAAAGTATCAACTAGAAGACATTTTATTTATTAGATGACTTCTTCATTAACACTATAAATGGGTCTTATATCAAAATCCCGACAATCAAATTCCCGACAGTTTATTTTATTAATTTAGATAGACTTGTTCAGAATAAACCTTAAAATTAAGAAATATTCTAAATTGAAATGAACTTTTTGTTATTAATAATAAATAATAAGAATTAGTACTAAACTAATTTTATTATAAAATATTTCTTATTGTTAAGGTCTATATCACAGATACTGCCTAGATATTAATTCTGTTAGGATTATGGTTGTCGGGATTTGATTGTCGAAATTTAGAATATAGGGATTTCTATTAGATAACTATAAATGGGTCTATATCAAAATCCCGACAATAAAATTCCCGACAGTTTATTTTATTAATTTAGATAGACTTGTTCAGAATAAACCTTAAAATTAAGAAATATTCTAAATTAAAATGAACTTTTTGTTATTAATAATAAATAATAAGAATTAGTAATAAACTAATTTTATTATAGAATATTTCTTATTGTTAAGGTCTATATCACAGATACAGTCAAGATATTAATTCTGTCAGGATTATAGTTGTCGGGATTTGATTGTCGAAATTTCGAATGTCGGGATTTCTATTAGATGACTATAAATGGGTCTATATCAAAATCCCGACAGTATCAAAATCCAGACAGTTTATTTTATTAATTTAGATAGACTTGTTCAGAATAAACCTTAAAATTAAGAAATATTCTAAATTAAAATGAACTTTTTGTTATTAATAATAAATAATAAGAATTAGTAATAAACTAATTTTATTATAGAATATTTCTTATTGTTAAGGTCTATATCACAGATACTGTCGAGATATTAATTCTGTCAGGATTATAGTTGTAGGGATTTCGAATGTAAGGATTTGATTGTCGGAATTTCGAATGTCGGGATTACGATGGGCACAAACACAAGAATCTATAGAATAATTAGGATTAAGAATTGCTAAAAACGATTACTATATTCTTATTTACTACATTTTCCATTAAAAACATCAACAGTTTACCAAATTACATAAATAATTATGAACAAAAAAAAAATGAAATGAAAATATGAAATTTGTAAATTGAAGTAACTCAAGAAATGATGATAAAATGAATATTCATCAGCATATATATTTTTTTTTCTTCATTAAATTAATTGACAATTTTACTTCTCTCTTTGGAAGTTTTTCCCCAATCTCCTCTCGTAAACTTTCGACAGGAAATTTGCCTTTTAATCGCACCAAGTTTCCTCCAAATAATTGAAATAAGATCAGCACTGTTCGAAAACTAATTGATTTATAAATTAAAATCATTAATAGAAACACAAATTAATTTTGATTTAGTTGTAGTTTTCTTTTCTAAAAGTTGATGAAGACTTAGACTTAAGTATCAAAAACATTGATATTTCATGAAAATTAAGTAATATTAGCTATAGTTTAATAAGTTAATAAACTTTAATTCATTTACTATAAAAACTATATAAATTTAAACTGAAGAGACATAATTTTAATAAAAACAAACTTTAGTATGCAGTTAACGCATTCGCTCCCAAACTGAACCAATTTAGTTACATAACCTAGAGGAGCCTTTTTGGCTTGGGTATCCAAAAAAAAAAGATGAAAAAGAATAAACGGGAAACGAAATAAAAATTGAAACAAGTGGAACGAAAGAACGTGTCCGTTCTGGAATAGACCGACTAATTAACGTCGGCCGGGCTTCATTCGTTTATATATAATTGTTTAGTTATGCGTAATTGAGTATTCTCGGCCAGGACGAGAAATATCTTTCTCCGTCCACACAGAGAGAATCGTCCTTTTTATTCGCTTTAGCACGCGACAAAATAGAAAATCCACCATTCCAATTGCAATTGCGATCGCAACGCGCGAACCAAAATAAAATCCCTATTACTCAATCACAGCCAGAATTATCCTTGCACAACATTTGCATTTCATTACCTCGTTATATCCAAATAGTTTTCTATTGAATCATTACTAATAGTTTAAATTACAAAGAGAATTAATAATAGATAAAATATTGATACATTTTCTTAGTTATAAAAATTCTAAATTTTTCATTTAAATTATATGTTATACTTTTCTATATTATTTATAATTGTTATTATTTTATTAGAGGATTTGAATAAGAAAATAAAAAAAATATGTAAAGGAAATTGGAAAATCAATAAATTTTCCGACTGATTATTTACGCTTCGGATTCGTATTAATAGAGCCCAAAAGACAGGCGAAGCGTAAACGAAAATCGTACCCCAATTATTTCCCATTTTTTTTTTATTTGCAATTTTCCAAATCGACTTCTCGCGTTAATTCGTCAATTAATTCACCGCTTTCGGGCGTATGCAATTTGCAATTAGCGCGCGAGAATTTTTATTTTTCTTTTCTCTTATATAGTTTTTTTTTTTGTGTGTCTTCTCCCTCCATCAACAAATCCACCCCACAGCGATTAGCGTTAAGCTTTATTGCCTAATCCCAAGTAAAACACGGAAAATAATTGTTTACCATTGCGTTGCGTCATCATCGTTAAGGCGACAACACTAATTGGGTTTGTCGCACGTGTATAGTCCAATATATCGTGATTGATCCCGAGGCTTAAGGTAAATCAAACAAGTGGATCATCTCCGATAATTTCATTAGCTTTCAGGCCCCAAAAAAAAAATGTTATTTATGGCTTTTGTTGGTTCCGATTCTTTTCTTGGATGAGGAGGAAATCTTCTTCGTTGGTGATGCAATCCACGTAGCTAGAGCTTCCGTATGCCCTAGGGCGTCAGAATCTCTACCCCCATGAAATTTGTGCGGATTTGCGCTGATTTTCCATTAATTTAGCTACTACAGAAACGGCGGAGCAGACACGACAGACTAATACCTCCGAGACATCCACACACCATACAGAAAACTTATTTACATAATTCTACTTTCCGTTACATAAGCCACCATTAATTATTTCCAGCCACTCTCTAACAGCGCCGCAGGAAAAGATGAGCGGAAAATTAAGCTCCCCTCTTTGAAATTAAAAGTGAATAAATTGCATTTAGCTTTAATACAACAAAAAAAACAGAGATCAATAGAAAACGGCTTATTATGTTCGTTGCTTGTATGTTATAGTGTACGAGAACATTCACCCGTTTGGATAAGTTTAAAGCAAATAGCTTAGAGCAATCTTCCGGTACGCGGAAGGGCTTGAACTAATCCGAAAACCCTTTGGAACAACATCTGAAACGTTCCTTTTTGTAATAATAAATTTCGCCTCGTTAAAATTAACAGACGCACGCAAATTTTACATCAAATATATCAACAGGACGATTTTCGTTGAATAATCGTCACGTTTGTTTCTGGAGGGTTTATGTTAATGGTAAGGTCCGAAGAGTCGTTTTGTTAATTCGGGATGAGGTGCGGCATAAATAACGCGTCCGGTCCAAATAAATTGCGTGGAAATTTTCGAGGAAATTAAAAGGGTGGAGAAATAAAATAATGGGATGTTGGGGATGAGGAAACAAGAGTACAAAAATATGTACGTGGTGTAATTAAAATTGAGCAAACTCGGGTCCCAAGTAAATATACTTTTGTATCAAGGAGGAACGAATGGTGTAGACGTTGCTTTTTCTTCATAATTAATTGGAAATGTGAAACAGATTTATAACGAGTAAATGTAACTTATTATTTAAAAAATTGCAAATTATAAATATGGCAATGTAAAATTATTTTTGTCTTCAAGATATTTTTTCCTATTTTCACTGGTATTCTCATATTAATGTTATTGTTTAACCTTCGCATACAGATTTAAATAATTCATTTATTATATAAGTAAATGTATAAAAAAGAATAGTTTATTTTACTTGATTGTTAATTAATAATGAAGTTAATGATAATATTGAACGAATGCAATAGCATTGTTATTACACAACGTGGAATGTATGTACATAAAGTGGTATAGGATTGAAACGAAAAGTGAACGAGAACGTAAACGAAACAGTGAAGTTTACTTACCCCGACCAAAGTTTTTACATTATGCAGAGCGTCCTGAGCCTGCAGGGCCGCTTTGCGTGTGAAAAACGTAACAAAACAGCAACCTGCAACAAGAAGAGAAAACATACATTGTGTGTCAAAACAAGCTTAGCGAAAAACACATCAAAAGCCATGGGATGGAGGGAGGGAGGTTTAGTTGGTTTTGCTGGTCGGTCTCGGTTTGAAATTTTCATAAGGAAACAAACAAACAGAGACCAAGTGGAAATTGAATGGGGAAGGAAGGTAGGAAAACGAGAGGGAGGACAAAGGGGGGTCTCAACTACTGCTTTGCTACGGGGCGTACTATATAGTACGCACTGCACACCATTGCTCACTTGTTCACTGCCATATCCAAACACGTCTATATACGTACGTATACTATATACAACACATGCATACATCGAACATGAAAAAGAATATGTACTTTACAGTGTATTTGTTTTACATTGACACGCACATATATACATACGCATAACATTAAAAATTAAACATTTCTGCACATGAAAAGATTAGTACTTCATGAAACATAATTAACAATAAATTCATATAAATTGTCCACAGTTCGAGTGTAAATTTAAATAAAAATGTAATGTTGCGTCCGCACTGTATTTGACATTTATGTCTTATGTCAAATACAGTGTGAGTGCACTGCAGTTAGAAATAATTATTTAAGAAAATTCGCTTATTATCACTTATTTCATCGGAAATGTCCATACTAAAAGTGAAAATTTAAGAAAAATTAATGTAATGTTTCGTCCACACTGCACTTGATATGAGACAATGATCAATAATAAATTCGTACTTGGAAATAATTATTTGACAAAATACGTTTTTTTTTCATATCAATTCAATTATTTCATATAAAATGTCCACAGTTCAAGTGAAAATTAAAAAAAAAAAATGTTGCGTCCATACTGTATTTGACTAAGACATTACTTGACATTTATGTCAAATACAGTGTGGACTCACTGTATTTGGAAATAATTATTTAAGAAATGTCCATACTTCAAGTGGAAATTTAAGAAAAATAAATGTAAGGTTGCGTCCACACTGAACTTGATATAAGACATAGGTGTCAAGTACAATGATAAATAATAAATTAGTATTTGGAAATAATTATTTGACAAAATTCGTTTATTTTCACATCAATTCAATTATTTTCACATCAACTCAATTATTTTATATAAAATGTCCACACTTCAAGTGAAAATTTAAAAAAAATAATGTTGCGTCCACACTGTATTTGAATAAGACAATACTTGACATTTATGTCATATGTCAAATACTGTGTGGTCGCACTGTACTTGGAAATAATTATTTAAGAAAATTCGCTTATTATCACATCAATTCAATTATATCATTGGAAATGTCCATACTTCAAGTGAAAAATTAATGTAATGTTGCGTACACACTGAACTTGATATGAGACATAAGTGTCAAATACAATGATAAATAATAAATTAGTACTTTGAAATAATTATTTGACAAAATTCGTTTATTTTCACATCAATTCAATTATTTCATATAAAATGTCCACACTTCAAGTGAAAATTTAAAAAAAAAAGTAATGTTGCGTCCACACTGTATTTGACTAAGACAATACTTGATATTTATGTCATATGTCAAATACAGTGTAGACTAAGTACTGTATTTGGAAATAATTATTTAAGAAATGTCCATACTTCAAGTAAAAATTTAAGAAAAATAAATGTAATGTTGCGTCCACACTGTAATTGATATGAGGCATAAGTGTCAAATACAATGATAAATAATAAATTAGTATTTGGAAATAATTATTTGACAAACTTCGTTTATTTTCACATCAATTCAATTATTTCATATAAAATGTCCACACTTCAAGTGAAAATTAAAAAAAAAATGTTACGTTCACACTGTATCTGACATTGCTTGACATTTATGTCAAATACAGTGTGGACGCACTGTACTTAGAAATAATTATTTAAGAAAATTCGCTTATTATCATATCAATACAATTATTTCATAGGAAATGTCCATAGTTCAAGTGTAAATTTAAGAAAAATAAATGTAATGTTGCGTACCCACTGAACTTGATATGAGACATAAGTGTCAAGTACAATTATAAATAATAAATTAGTACTTGGAAATAATTATTTGACAAAATTCGTTTATTTTCACATAAATTCAATTATTTCATATAAAATGTCCACACTTCAAGTGAAAAGTTAAGAAAAATAAATGTACTGCTGCGTCCACACTGCACTTGACATATTATTTAATTTGTTTGTTAATATTTTAATTATCTTTGAATAAATACAGGAAATAATATTGAAATGAATTATTTTTTCTTAAATTATGAAATTAGTAAATTAGCAGATTAAAACTTAATATTATTAATTTGTAATTAGTTAATGTTAATATATAAATTAGTTTCTGTAAAATAAACAAAAATAAATTGATTTTTTCTTCAATCATGTAATGAGCGAAAATGTAGAATTTCCCGTTAAGATAATTTCAGTCAGATAGGTTTCTTCTCGTCTTTGTAGTAGTTTATCCCTTTGAGTTGAAACCGAACCGCAAAAACCGTCGTGAGGGATTCGCGTTTCCTCATCGTGGAAAAAGGTTTTCTCTAATTTTAAATCGCTATCACGGCCCGCCGATCTCCTTCTCCTCCTGAATGGATCTTAATTAACTAGTTTATTTCTGGATGGGAAAATCTGGAGATGCACGGGACACGCGCATCAACTTATAAACGTGCATGAAAAATCACCGCGCGAAGAATGAACCATAGTCATTCCGTATTCACTACCAGCGATCCGCGTGTGCACAATTTTTATATCCACAAATTATACTCTTTTTTTCTTTCTTTGCAGATATTCCCCCATCTTCCGTTCGTCGCTTGCCACTTTATTCCATCCACCGCGAATCGTTTCACAATTTTCTTTATTTTATTCATTCGGTGACCTAAAGCAGGAACGACGATGAAGGGGAGAGAAGGAATAACATGGAAGGATATGCAAGAATACACAAAAAAAAAACGACTCACGCAGAGAAAGATTTCGCTGAATAATCATTGCTCAATAAAGAAAAGGAGAAGAAAAAAAGATCTTCCGAGTAAAGTTTTATTGCGAATGTGATGTAATCATCGCAGCGATAATTCGGAATTCCTATTTCCACCACACACATTTAATGGAGTTGCCGTCAATACTTCATCACTAAATTTATATATTTTTATATATATATAGAGAAGAGACGAGGAAAATTCGCTCCAATCTCGAGAGCTTGGTGATCGACTTTCATTCCTGGTCTCCCTTCGCATCATTACAGAACATCAGAAAAAATATACTGGATTGGAGCTTCTTTTTTCTCTCTCCTTGCTGACTAAGCATCTAATTTCTACTCTCCCTCGAAGAATCCCTTGACAATTTGGTAATTACAGATATATCTCAAATAACACACTTATTTCAACTGTTAAGTAACAAGTAAATCTATATCTTCATTAAGTCCATTCAGTCTATATTTTGTGAATTTGGCGCATTTTCCTTTCAAATTTGGGTATACATATTGTACTCACTATTAGGGTTTGTCGGTTTTTGAAAACTGTTACGTGAATTGAAAAAAAAATGAAAACTGTTTTAGTTTAGTAAGATTTTTAGTTAATTTACAAAATCTACAGAATGCTCTGATAAGTAATTATAGATATATCTGGTAATTACAGATATATCTCAAATAACACACTTATTTCAACTGTTAAGTAACAAGTAAGTCTATATCTTCATTAAGTCCATTCAGTCTATATTTTTTGAATTTGGCGCATTTTCCCTTCAAATTTGGTTATACAAATTTGTACTCACTATTAGAGTTTGTCGGTTTTTGAAAACTGTTACGTGAATTCAAAAAAATGAAAACTGTTTTAGTTTAGTGAGGTTTTTAGTTAATTTACAAAATTTAGAGAACGTTTAGACAAAGACGTTTAACTTATTTCTTTGACTAGCTTCAAAAAAGTGAGATCATTAAGACAAATATTGTATCCAAATTCTTAAAAAAGAAAAAGCAATCATGGCTTTTCATAAATATCTTCAAAAAACTGAATATGTGTCGTTTTTTGTATAAACCCATAAGAATTTGATTGAAAACTATAGCTTGAAGTATTCTTTAGAATATGTTACATTCCAAAGTATAGTATTTAAATGGAGTAAATGATTTTTTTTTTCTAAGAAGTTACATAGTAAATATTTTTCCATTGAGTCAAATACTTTTTTTCCAATAAATTCGCTGATGTCACGACTCTACCATAAATCTCGCAGTGTTTCCTTCCGATATGCGAGGAGAAGAGGCAATCAATGAAAGTCTACGCAACCGAATGAATATTAAAGGATAATAAAAGCGGAATGCGTACGTAATTTTGGAAGCCGATTCCAACGAGGATTGGAGTGATTCCCGGCATGATGATGCAGCTAAAAGAATTCGCGAAAACACGCGCCAATTGATAAAGCCCCGTTTTTTTCTTCTCTCTCTTTTACGAAGCTGTATGTGTAGTATATATTTATTGGTTTCCATCTAAAGGGAGAAACGACTAGGCCATCATCGTTTCGTGGCTTAATCTTCTCCGTGGGGGCGGAGAAGCTGCAGGATAAACTTCCACTCAGGAAGGAGGGAAACTCTGCAGACGCGGAAAAGCGAAAGAAGAGAAATAGGACTACCCATAAAGTTGTTGCTTATCAATTTACAACGGCGACGCGATCATAAATCGAAACTGGAGATGTCGACACCTTCAACCAATCTCATCTATTAACCCATCACTTGAGAATCAAACGTTTCCCATTTTATTACTATATCCATTGCTACAATTGAACGTAATTCAAGCATACAAAGTGATGATATATAATCATGGAATTGAAAAAATTTAGTTGTAAAAAGTTGTAAAAGATGAAATAACTTGGATTGCGTAATAGTTGAGTGAGTGTTTTTAATAGAAACAGTGCATGAAAGAAAACTATTATTTGCAGTTGAATGCGCATTTTGCATGTGAACTTTCTTTTTAGTCGAATAAGATAAGGTGCACGAGGCACGTCATAGGGAAGAGCATGGTTCAAGAGTGGCGATGGTATCTCTGCTGCACACACTCCCATTGTTTGGTGCGAAATGGATCCAGTTTTTCCATAGGTGAAAGCTCCAATAACCGATGGATTTATCTGTCGAGAATAGACAACAATATCTCCAGTCACGGTGCAGAAGATAGCAGCGCAACAATCAGAGTGGCTGGTGGTGGAAATAGCAAGGAAACAAACCCAAAGTCGAGAGGATGAAAGGAGAAGTCGCGCGTTATTTATATTAAAGGCGTACAAACACCGGGGACAGATAAGGACCATATTCTGAAAGTCGATGCAATCGGAAAGCAAAGTCTGCTGCTCTGATAAGTAATGAATGGCTGCTCCAACCCACCGGGATCTCTCCAGAGAGAGAGAGAGAAAGAAAGAGAAACGACGTTACAGGAAGAGAGTTGGCTGGAGTGGCGAAACGAAGAAGAGTCCTTTTGTAATTTCTAAACACTGGAAAGAGGAGGACCGGAACAATGGTGGCAGCAACTTTAAAGGAAAAAGGGGGCAACAACAGCGGGAAGAAAAAGAAGTCCTGAGAAATATATTGCGACCATTCGTTTTCCGCACATACATTTATATATAAACACACACGAGCAAAGAAATCTATACACAAGGTGTGGGAAGAAGAGGAAGAAGGCATCACCAGAACAAAAAAAGAAATGGAATAGACCTGGTATTTTATTCATCCCGGGATGATTTCATTGCGATTTCCATCTAAATATTGCAAGAGGCAAACAACAGGCATACTACCTATTCCGCCATCTAAATATTTGATAAACGCCTGCAAATTTGAATTTGACACGTGCCTCATAAGATGTAAGATCCCAACGTGATTTCCCTAAAAGGGTATCCCCATTTATAATATTAACCATTAAATTATTTAACTCTCAAGATATACATAATTCAGCACAACATTTACATAATTAATCGCATATAAGTAACATATAAAGTCATAATTTTAAGTGAAACAGTTTCAAATCTCAATTTAAAGATTCAACTCGTAATAAATTACAAAATAATTTTTTGTATTGTTGTCTATTCTCGACAGATAAATCCATCGGTTATTGGAGCTTTCACCTATGGAAAAACTGTTATACACAAGGTGTGGGAAGAAGAAGAAGGCATCACCAGAACAAAAAAAGAAATGGGATAGACCTGGTATTTTATTCATCCCGGGATGATTTCATTGCGATTTCCATCTAAATATTGCAAGAGGCAAACAACAGGCATACTACCTATACCGCCATCTAAATATTTGATAAACGCCTGCAAATTTGAATTTGACACGTCCCTCATAAGATCTAAGATCCCAACGTGATTTCCCTAAAAGGGTATCCCCATTTATAATATTAACCATTAAATTATTTAACTCTCAAGATATACATAATTTAGCACAACATTTACATAATTAATCGCATATAACTAACATATAAAGTCGTAATTTTAAGTGAAACAGTTTAAAATCTCAATTTAATGATTCAACTCATAATAAATTACATAATAATTTTGTGAAACAGCAAATTTAGTTACTATTACCCCAAAATATTATTGCGTAAGTCTATATTACTCCTCCCCCCCATTCTGAAAAGAAAACAATCAATGTAAATTTTAAATAAATATTATTTATTGAATTAATTTACATTTACATATTTATAAAAAAAAGTTACATGAAAATAGTAACAAATAGTAATAGACAAACAAAATAAAATTCTTAAATTGGAACAAACAAAAATTAATTGAAAACTTTCCCCCTTCAGGTTTTGGAAAAATGATGTTGCTTCATGTTTGATATAATTACTTTAAAATTGGGACTTTTTGATGTAAGAGCAATT
>NW_017097559.1:17638-19230 GCF_001412225.1 Nicrophorus vespilloides | reverse complement strand
TGGAAAAGCCTTGTTCACAAAGGTAGATTGTTGCAAATGGCAGCAATTCTTTTACCGCCTCCTCATGTGCAATTTTGAAAGCCTTTGACCACCAAAAAGACGACAGATTTGCTTTGGTCTCAAATTGAATACAGTATTGGATGGAAGTTCAAGAATTGCCTCTGCCAAACCTTGAAGTTCTTCTGGTATGTTAGTAATTTCACATTTAAAAGGATCTACACCCCAATTCACAGTTTGTACATCAAGATCTGAAAAGTAGTCAGAGAACCGCTCTCTGAGTTTGGTAAGATGAAATTAGAAAAATTTCCCAATTACCCAAAAAAAATCATTTTTACCCCATTTTGGGTAATTTACCCCGGTTCCCCGACCGCTGATGTATGGCCTCGTGCCGACCCTGTCCTTGCACTCTCAAACGAGTATGCAACTTAGTTCACATTCTTACATGTAGCCAGTCTATACCTTTTTTTATACCGGTGGCAATCACAAGCCCGACAACCGAAAGACCTTCTATTGAAATCCCGGCTGGCTCAAAATCCCAACGTTCGAAATCCCGACTATATCAAAATCCCGACAGTGTCTTCTATTATTATAATTTCTACAATAACATTTTTATGATTTTGACATAGTCAGGATTTCGATATAGTCGGGATTATGGTAGTCGGAATTTTGACATAGTCGGGATTTCAAACCCACGAGACCCTCGAAAACTAGTAGAATTTAGTAATAAAGCATATAAAATAAATAATCAATTTAAAATAGTCATGAATAATTCAAAGAATAATTATATTTTATTATACAACTTTTTGTCAGTTTTTTTTTTCAGTATAAGTATCATTTCATATTTAGAATCTTATTTTAATTGAAAACAAATATGGTAGTGGTTGGCGACCGCTGCTCTAATCACAGTGTGGAAGTTCAACCTCAACAACCTGCAGTTGAACAACTGGAAAACTACCACATATATGTATATATATATCATCGTGTTAGTTAAATTAATAAACAATAACTAGCTCACAAATTACATAATAATTTAAAACGCGTGCTTCAATCAAATAGTCACTATGTATGTCAATTATATATAATTTGAATTAGAAAAATCTATTGTTGATTAGGAAACGGAAATTTCTTATTACAATATTAATAATAACAGCTTATTTAAATATATTTGAAGGATAGCGATACAATAATTGATTGGTTAATTATTATCACTTAATCATATAGTAGACGTTCAAATAATTCACATGATAATATTAATGTTAGGACACAAAAACCAAGGTCGATGTCCAAATTTCAATTTTAATTTTGTATTATTAAATGTTATTTCAATTTTAAGTTTAATTATTTTTCACAGCTTCCTTGCTTTTATACTACTTTACTTTAAACATTGGGATGTTTAGAATATTGGTATAATCTGTTAAATTCAATTACTTTATTCCATTCATTCATAAAATCATTTTCTTCATAGGTTTTGAGAAAACATTAATGTTGTTTCATCTAAAAGCATTTCATTATGTAGATCAGCGCTTTTCAATCTATGAATTGAAATATTAGTCATGATAATTTTTTAAAGGGTCTCAAAATGACATCGATCA
>NW_017097559.1:0-17621 GCF_001412225.1 Nicrophorus vespilloides | reverse complement strand
ATAATACCTAAAATTATACCAAACGCTGATGTAGATTATTAATACAGAAGAAGATAATTGTAAACAATATATATATGATTTTTATTAGATAACTTTTGTTAAATTTAATCATGATTAAAATTTAATAGATTTGTCCCATTAATACACACACATTCTCCGTTATATTTTTTTATATAAGCTACCCCAAATATTATCTAAATTATCAATATTGTCTGTTATATTTTTTATGTAAGCTATCCCAGAAATCAGCAAATTTAACATCCAAAATAGTATCATTTAACTGCTTATGATTCAAGACAAGACAATTCATTTCGTTGGAGTTGACCTTTTTCCAAACGACATTATCGAGATCAGCATTTTCTCCATCTGGTATTGGCTGACCGTATTTGGCAAAGTTTGTCCACATCTTCACCATTTTCTCGACAACCTTATCCTCCGTACTGCCAAGCTCTATATCTGCATTAAACGAATGCCTGAATATGTAACACAGCTCATCCATGTGTGCGGCTCCTTGGTACTTTGCCGTTTGCGGAATGGCATTTTTGAATAGGTTCAATTTGGTATCGGCTGTGAACTCGTACAGATACATTGGATAAGTACTTGCCCACTTCCTGACTAACTGAATTACAGGATACCTGAAGGAAATATCCGTCATTAACTGTAATAAATCGTAGTCGTATTTGACTGGCAAATTTCCTCCAAAGTAGAATTTCTTAACTTCTTCAATGACCTCGTTGAGGATATTCGGATCACCTTCGATTAGAGCGTGAGACATATCATTTTGCAATGTGTAATCGTGAGGAAAGCCGAACATTGTTTCTAATATCTCCACGAAAACTGCTTCCAGATTGTTGTAACCAATTATGTAAGGCATTCCGACGGACCACGGATCCTTCAGCATATCATAAGGCCCTGCCGTTAAGAAATGATCTTCTCCTGGACCTTCCACTACCAGACCACCATTCCACAACGATTGAGGTCTCGCAAGCTGAAATATAATATTATATGATTAAGCTTGTCTTATTACACTTTTCTTAAATTAACCCAAAACATTTCCTGCTGCGCTTGGAAGATATCGGTGTACGGTTTTTTACGCAACTCGTCTTCGATAATTTTCGGATCATTGCTCTCAATTCCCAATTTTGCAGCTAACTCCAATCCGGTATTTCTGTTTCCGAGCATCCAGGGTACCAGGGCGACTCCACTGTGCGAAATTCCTCTGTGGAAAAGTCCTTTGGACATTGGAGATACCATATGCAGATTTACAGCGACGCCGCCTGCACTTTCTCCAAAGATAGTAACAGAATCCTTATTTCCTCCAAACTTGTGAATGTTCCTTTGCACCCATTTCAAAGCGAACACTTGATCCTTCACACCATTGTTCTCAACTATATCGCTTCCTTCCAAATGCAAGAATCCTAAAAGAAAAACTCACTGAATTGTAATGAAATTAATACATTCCACTTTACCAAGTGCTCCTAATCTATAGTCGAAAGTGACCAAAACTACATCCTCTATCATTATATGATGCGGCCCAATTACATCGACACTGGAACTACCAAAGTAGAAGCCTCCTTCATGCAAATAAACCATGACGTGTTTAAGTTCTGACGGGTTAGGATCTTTCGTGTAAACGTTCATGTACACACAATCTTCTACACCAGTTTGAACCCCCAAGTGAGTATGTATGCACTTGGGCAGATCTACCGTTGCATCCCTTACACCTTCCCAGGGTTTAACTGGTTGAAGTGCCTAAAAAAAACAATTAAACATAAATTGCATTTTCTTTCAATCACCACAACAACAAATCTACCTTAAACCGTAGTGGTCCAAGTGGTGGTTCTGCATAAGGAATCGACATGAAGGCCAAAAAATCTTCGCCCTTGTAATTCTTCAAAGTAGCTCCTCTCAACTTTCCTCCCTCCGTTTCGACGATGTTCTCTTGTCCATCGCACAACGTCATAAACCCTAAAATTAAACAAAGGATAATCATTTTCCACTTCAACAATTGAACAATTTTCCCAGAAACAGAAGCATCTCGTATTTATAGCATTTTCCACTAAAATAATAAGCGTACATTTATAATATTTTAAATGAGTAAATAGATGGTATTAAACATTCAACCGAGCAATTATAGATGTAAATAATAATTTATTCAAATTATTTTATTGTTTAACTATAATTAACAATAAATTTGCCAATTCTACATAGACATTAGAATCATATTGCATGCAAATAATAATATTAATTAAGGTAGTAGAAATAAACACGATATTGAAAATAATTGTAATTAATTTAAAGATTATACAACGCGGACAAATTGCGACAAATTATAAAGCTGTTTCTTAAAATACAACTTAAGTAGCTTAAGTAATAATTCGAGAAGAGATTTTAGAATCTACGGTTTGGTTGAAGAGAAAACGAAAATATTGATAAAGAATGGATTGACAATTTCAATTTCATTGATATGGAAAAGGGACTCTTCAATTTACTCTTTAACTGGACAAGAATCTGTACTTTTTTAAATAGTTTATTTAAATTAAATTAAAAGGATTTAACAACTTATATATTTTGTTTTTATTTTAGAAACCTTCAAGTATAATTATAGTCAGTATTTACGTTATTTTATAATTGTTGCATATTATATTTAATAATGAAACCAATAATTAAGAAATCTATAATATTTCTGTATTTCCTATTATTGAAAAACTATTTATTTTCTATTCAGAAATGGTGTCAATAAAGTACAAACACAAATTATTATTAAATTAAATTTCTTGTCTTTTTTTGATGCAAAATCTAAAATAACATCATTAAAGTTTATGGAATTTTCTATCTTGCTTTCAATTAACAAACCAGCTAATCATGTGAAACGTTCTTGGCTTACTGTAGATCAAGTTTTAATCAAGAAAATGTACGCTCGGCTGAAGTCATAGTTACAAGTGTTATCAAAATTATTTGCAATGTAATTAATAAATTGGGATTTGCTTCAGAAATATTGTTTTTTTTTTTAAATATATTTTATTGTGTCAAGACTCGACAAACATAATCTTCAGGACATCATAATTTCTTCAAACACTTCTATTCTGTCTACATCTTCTTCTAAGTAGAGAGCAAATCTCTCAAATTTATGTATTTATTTTCCAATGATATGCAGCAAATCTAAGATCATCTAGCGACACATCGATTGAAAATCACTGCACTAACCAAATCAGTTGAGTGGATAATGAAGAAAAGGAAGTATTAAGTATAAACAGATGTTACTGATTTTCATCTATAAAATACTCATAATATAATTAATATTTAACTTAGACGATTAATTTATACAATTAAAATCGATTATGCAGCGGAAAAATTCCTAACTTATAAACTTTAATCATACACCGATAGATGAGTCTCAATTTGAAACACGTATTTGTAAGTCTGGTTGCATATAATAATAAATCAACAAGTTCAGACACATATAAATTGTAATAATAATTATTACAACGTTATTTATGTTTAGTTTTAAGGTAAACAAGTTAAGAATTTTTATATTATTAATCACTAATATGCTGGTTCCCCAATAGAGAGCAATACAAGAACTGGCTTTACCAGAATCACATTTCCAGAAGTACCGAAACTGTGGAGTAGACTTAAGTTAAGATAGATGTAGCAAAACGAGCTATACCAAATACTTTTGAAATGATCTTAATACAAATATCTATAAATGTTTCCTTCGACAACTTGGCCAACAAATGGCTTAACCATCAACTCAAGTGAGACCTATACAGAGCTTCTATCAAAGCTTAAACAAATATAATTATCAACATGATCTATTTAGATCATTTTGTCCATATTATACTTATTACATAGAAAGGTATATATTAAAAAAATATATAATTGTATAGGAATTATTCAATTCTTGTAAATGCTCGAAATGTAAATTGAAGACATTTAAATATGATGTAATGATATTTATCTAATAGTTAAGATATATACTAAATTTCTAAAAAAATATAAGTCAATTAATTAATTTAATTACTATTTAAAATCTATTGCATAACCGTATGATAAATATTTAAATAGAAAAGTGTCAACCTAACACTAAGACACTTCACTATTTTTAACAAAGATAATCAATTTGCTTTTAAATGATCATGTCACAGTGAGATAGCCTTTTTTGTACAAATTATTGTTTTAGAAGAGTAAATTTTTACCGGTCGCTGTATATAAAACAAGCAACTATATTTCTCAGAAATTAAAAATGAAATAAAGATGTAAATACTGAAAAAAACATTATAATTGAATGCACATGTGAAAGACATCAAAAAAAGATCGATTAATATTTTAACATTTTAGTTTTTAGTTAGGTAACTTGAATTAATACTTCACAATAATGTACTATATAACATTCTTCTGTTTTCTTCCCCTCTACCGAGAGTAGAAGAATGTAACTTAGCTCGCACTGTGTGGTGCATGTAGCCAATATATGCCTAATTAAAGACCAGATCCTTAAACATATCGCGAACAAATAAATAAATCCAAAATTTTGACTAAATTTATCAAAATGTAAGATTTGATAAGAGTGGAAGTATGCAACGCAGTCAAATATAAAGAAATGATTCTATGTATATTAAAGAATACTAATATAACTTAGATAATCATAAAACTCATTCGTTAATAGAAAGTGTAATAAGGAATACTGTTTTGATAATAGCTATATTCTGGATTTTTGTAAGACATTTCTAAAATTTAAATTATTGAGCGATAGTGGCGCATCACTTAGCGCTGCTGTTGAACTAATATTTGATTACTGCGCCACCACAGTAGCCAAACACAATATTTTCTATAAGCCCTGATCCCCCTACTACCGCTACCTGGAACGAGTCTTAGTTGGTGTGAGTCAGTCGCTTTTACGAACAGCAGTCATCACCGCCACTCGTCGAACAAGGGGAGAACTATGTTTTTGCATTGTGCTGCGATATGCATTATTATGATTGCTGAGGTTCGCGCACGATCAGTGCTGTGCTCAATTTGAAGCAACGACCTGTTGCTTGCTGTTGCTCATCATCGGCGGAAGTCTGGCAAGTTCGAAGACAGTCCAGTCCGTACTATAGAGGAGAGTGTTACTGCCGTTGGTGAGGACGATGGATACAGCTGGGGCGAATGCGGAAGAAGTGAATGCGCCGAATTGGCTTAGGGAGCTGGAGGCGAAAAGGGAGAGGAGGTTGAAAGCAAGGCTGGGCCACGAAGCCGGCGCCGGTTCTCCATGTCTTAAATGCCAGTCCGGATGTCCAGGTCAGTAACACAATGATATACGCACTAGTCGCAGTCTATGTACCAATAAAATCAATGAAGACGAGATCCTACTTGAGGGGATTGAGTCATCATCGTCCGTGACTCATGTATGTTATTGCTCTCCTTTTGTTACATTCAAAGAAAACTTTCCATGTCGAGGAAGACAGATCAATCAAGTACAAACCAAATATTATTGTTTATGACACATTTTAATTTAAATATAGCAATAACTAATAATACTCATTATTATTTTACATCAAAACATCAGATTGCTTTTAATCTTATATAATAAAAATGCACTGTTTCTGAAAAATATGATATAAATTTTATTTAACTATCTTTAAACGAATTTTTAAAATAATGTACTTTAGATAAGATTTGATAAAAGCTTTAATCATTTCTTAAAGATTTACAAACTTAATTATAATATTAATGAATTTATATAAAAATAGGATGTTTAGAAATATTTTAATTCTATCATTAATTAATTGAAACATTAAAAGTATTATCACTAAGATTTGTAAATCGTATATTAAAAGAAAATTAGCTGATCGTAATTAATGTGTGTCAATAAAACAAATATTCCGAAATAATTAGTTATATAAATATTGTTATTTGATTTTCAGGTCTAGATTTACATTTTTGGCGTAAAATTTGCAAAAGCTGCAAATGCGGCAAAGAAAACCATGATGTCCACGACGACGATCTGCATGGATGGGCTCAATTCCAATTGTTGGGTAGCAAACCCCGAACGCCGCAAAGATTTGGTGAGCATATAGTTCATTCGATGCAAATTACAAATGTATAAAACTTATTTTTCTATTTGTTAATTAGTATTACCGGGGAAGAAAGATGAGGTGGTTTTGGATTGGGCGCCGAAAGGATCTAAAGAAGCTGTAGAAAGTTACTTGCGCGATATTCCTACAGAAATGCTACCAATCAAGGGTTCGAAGGCGGCAAAAGATCGAAAGTTGCTTCTACAAAAACAGATGCCTATGCACGATCTGGATCCTACCCTCTGCGACGCATTGACAGAAGACGAAACGAAGAAAATGGGCGATTACGTAAAGCATCTCCAGGATCACAGCGTCGGTGTCGGCAAGCTGGTTGCTGTTGATGCTAAATTAATTACAAACAAAATGAGCGGCCAGATGAGCTGCGTCGAGGTGGCACATTTGAAGCCGATGAATATTAGCCATGGCTTGGAGAAGATGTCGATAAAACCACGTAAACATGATTACGAGAATATTGATGCATTTGGAAAACCCAAATTGGAGGCAGAATTGGAGAAGCTCCAGCAGATAAACGATTGCCTAAGCAATCCCGCGCAGGCTTTGTATGGCATGTTATTAGATAAAAGCAGCGTTCCTTTGAAAGATCACCATGGAAATCCTATAAAAACAACTCTCGATTACTATGGTAACCCTATCATAGATTCCACTATTCTAGAACTTATAGGACCTCTGGCTAAAGCAGAATACGCTCTACTCTTGGACAAGAATTGCGCGCCAATTTTGGATTCTCAAGGATTACCAATCAAAAATGTCATTGCACAAGCCACAGAACCAGTTATATTAGATAAATTCGGAAACCGTGTCCGTCCACAGATGGCCTTGTTACTCGATGGCAGCAAAGCTCCGATGAAAGACCAAGCGAACTCACCGATCAAAGTTCCTTTGGATGCGTACTCTCAGCCCATTATCCCTAGGAATTTCAACCAAGTGCCTAAGTTTGCTAAAATCTTGGATAAAAATGGTGCCAGCATTATCGATCATAAAGGGGATCCGATGATATATGACTTACTGAAGCCTAGCGGATTTAAATTTGAAAGACCATCCAAATTTGCTAAACTGCTCGATAAGAATCGCCATCCTATTATGCATGGAGGCAATCTCCTTGTTACGAATTTGGATCCATTTGGAACTCCGATCTTGTCTGATTCTATAATCGAAAAGTTAGGAAACGTTAGACCGCAATTCGCATCCATGCTGGATGCTCATGGAAAGGAAATCAACGTGGAGAAGCCACTTGACGTCAAGGATCCAATCTATGATAAATTTGGCAAAGAGATCAGGGTCAAGTATGGTTTGTTGTTGAAAGATGATGCACCGATTCGGGATGCATTAGGAAAACCAGTGGGTGTTCAGTTGGACGCTTTCCGAAGACCGATAATTGATTCGGCAGTTTTAGAGAAGATTGGTTTCAAAAAACCTGAATATTCGATGCCGCTTCACGCCAACGGCGCTCCGATCTTGGACAACTCCGGCAAGGTGATCAAAGACCCAATATTAGTGGACGATAATGCAGGTACTTTACAGAAAGGGTTACTTCTGGATGGCAACTTGCAAGTTATCAAAGATCCGTACGGCAAAAGAATCAAGGTAGATTACGATGAAAACGGAAAAGCAATTTTGGATTTGAATCAGGTGATCAACAAAAAGCCAGAGTTTGTGTTAGGGCTAAACGAGAATTTGGGTCCCATTTACGATGATTTCGGTAATCCTAAGATTGATAAACTGGAAGTGAACAGAGATAAATTTGGAAACGAGATTGAGCCCATATTTGGCGTTCTGCTCGATGCTCAGAAGGAACCAATTTTGGATGCTTCAAATTCTCCGATCATGGTTGATTTGGATGGACTTAAACGGCCTATATATGATCACAATTTGAAACCCAAATACGTAAAACTGCTCGACAGAAATGGAGCACCTATTTATAATGCGATTAAGCCGATTCGCACGCAACCGAAATACGCACAAATTGATGGGGTTAATGTCAATTTAGATGCAGCTTTGAAACCGATCATCGATGAGAACACTCTGAACAAGCTAGGTAAGAAGTTGCCAAAGGAAGCAATTTATTTGGACGAAGCTGGGAATATAGTTTACGACGATTATGGTAGACCGAGGACCGTTGCAATAGATACAGCAAATCAAAATTCCGGTGCAGCCAGTGCCCTTCTATTAGATCAGAACTTTGCGCCAATTTTGGATCAAAACGAGCCTATTAAACTGAAGTTAGACGCAGTTAAAAGGCCAATCATTGATAATTCTATATGCGAGAGGGTGGGCTTCAAGGAACCTCAATTCATTATGTTCCTAGATGAGAATAATGAGCCTTTATTAGATAATTATGGGCAAATCGTGCACGAAAAGATTCCGGAGGAGAGCGATGTGAAGGCTGAGGTCGAGGTTGAGACCAAATCGAATTGTCACAGATGCAAAAAGGTATTGAATGACAATGCGATCGAAATCGATAGGTGCTCTTCGATGTGGCACGTCGAATGCTTCAAGTGCGCCGGATGTAACCAAAGTTTAGCGGATTTCGTCTACTGCTACGATGATGAGAGCGACGACGTGTATTGTTTAAGAGATTACGCAAAGATTAGAGGTATTCCTCGATGTAATGCGTGTGATGAATTGATTCTGTGCAAGGAGTATTGCCTGGCACAGCACGAGACCTACCACGTCAAGCATTTCTGCTGCTTTGAATGTGATTCACAGTTGGCCGGTAATAACTATCTCGTGGAGAACAAACAACCCGTATGTCTCGAGTGCTACGATAAGTTGATGGCCGATAAATGTGCTAAATGCTTACGGGTCATCGGTGCAGAAGAGCAAGGGGTAAACATAAAAGGATCGCACTTTCATGCGACAGATGATTGCTTCAGATGCCAAACATGCAGCAAGCCACTACTCAACAGTAAAATGCTCTTCAAGGACATGAAACTGTACTGTTCTTCCCCCTGTTACCATAACGATAAATAATATCCTATTTTGATAAACAGTATAACATATACAATATTTTTGTAAGGAGCTAGTGCCATTTATAAATGTTATCATATATATATATATATCTTTATATAATATATTATAGAACTAATATACCTTTTATTAATTATAAATACAATTTGTTTAAATTGTTACCCTATATATTTTTTCCTGAAAGATCCATGCATTTATTTTATTTTTCCTTCTGCGCCTGACTTTTATTGTTCTTTAATCTTTATTGACAGTCGATAACGCTTCTATCTGTGATATTTATTGACATAGCCGTTTGTTTGATCGGTTGCTCTATATTTGTCTTTGATAGTTTCTACACAGATTACTCACTACAGTAAATTTAAACAGATATATAACTTACGTAATAATATTATAAGATCTTAAGATCGACTTTTCTATTTAAAAAGTCTCGTTTTACACGTGTTTTCATTTAAAATTAATAATTATTCACTTCTATATCTTAAGACAATCATTGCTCTAAAAAGAAACATTGGTTATCATTTATTATTAATTTAAAAACAAAAATTAAATGTAACGAATATAAACATATATTTACTAAATTTTCTTCAATAGATAATATTTAACAAGTTTATCATTACAAATTAATAGCGTATTATATAATCAACGTAAATGAATAAATGTAAAAAATCAATGTCATTTCTATAAGGTACGATAAAATCTATACTTTTGATATATTGATTGAAAATGTAAATAATTTATGTAAATTGTTCTATTTAAAAGAAAATTTCGCATTGAATCATAATAAACAAAATTTTTAAATAAATTATATTGAATGCACAAATAAAATAATATTTCAATAATTGAAATATTTTTCTTTCATTTAAGAAAATTGTTTATAGAACAAAATAAAATATTGGAAGACAGTTTACGTATAGTTAAGTAATAAAGTTCATAGTGATTATATTTTTTAATATATTTAAAATATGAAAGAATTTACTTTTAGGACGGTCGGAACTACAAGAAATGCTATTACATTTTTTTAAAATTATTTATATTTTGTACGTATCTATAAAACAATCTTACAGTGTATTCACTCTTTCTCCCATATATTGTTTTTTTTATATAGCAAGGGACTGTCTTCGCTAATGGCTAAATTCGAAATAGCAAAAATATTATATTACAATCAGATAATTACTAATTCTTATACATTAGCTGATTTTCGGTACAAATATTTTAACTCTTAACAATAACATTGCTTAAAACATTTTGTACATGCAAGATATTCCTAAGATTCAATTAATATAAACGCTCCCGTGGATTATATATAAATGTTTTATAAAGTTGTTGGAAACCATACTAGATCAATTTCGATAGTTCTAAATACTAAACAATACCTCTTAAAACGAAGAAAAAAAATAGAGAAAATCATATTTTATCAAGTACACAAAATTTCAAAGATTTGGTCACTTTATAATAATAAACGCAATGGACATGCAAAATATTAAATTAATAATTATTAAAAAAAAAAATAAAGTCTTACATCAACATATCGCGATTTGTATAATAAAAAAAAATTGTATATGAAATGAAAGTTAAATCCGTGCATTAAGCTTAATAAAATGATTAAAATTGCTATGGCTAGTTTCAAGGGCTTTTACTTATCGAACAATCGATAATTTGCTTGAGACATCTACCAAATTCGTCTAGGATCTGTTTCGTCGTTAAGTCCTCTTCTTGGTCGCACTCCTCAGCATTGTTGCACAATGTGAGCAAACACTGTGTGGTAGCTTCAATCACCTCGGTCGTAACATAATTGAAGGCGTGTTTGATTACAGGCGATTTCTTCGTGCGGTTCGAGTACGATAAACTCCTCTTCGGACTCGCAGCGTAACTCGAATCAGACAATATTGACGATCGTGAACTACTCTTCTCCATCGTGTCTTCAAAGTTTCGACAGCCAATACATTTGCATATACCGGAACACGGAATTTTAGCCTAGAAAAACTAAATTTAGTAAGAAAATTATATATTTAACGACAGATCATACCTCGTAGCATTCGCAGTAGTTTTTAAGACAGCCAGACCGTTTGCAGTTGCACCCCTTCGTGTGTTTTCGGATAGCGCCGTCTGTGGTGTCTTTAGCTTTACCGATTTTTGGCCGGAACGCGTTCGGATTTCGCTCGAGGCAATTCTTGATCGCCCTTTGTCGATGTTCCTCGAAGTCCAAATTGTTGTAACAATTCATGCAATTGCACATGTAACAGAACTCGCCGTTCGCAAAACAATCGCAATATAGCTTCAAGCATTGAGATTTCGTGCAATTGCAAGGCTTTCTCGGTCTCATTCCGTTCGTCTCCATTGGTGTCTCCTGTTTTATATTCGGTACAATTGCATCTCCGGTGGAAGTGGATGCCGATGATTTGGTAGTAGTTGCGATATTTCTCATTGAAGGGATTGCAACTTTCAATGTAGCTTGTGGTCGTGTGTAGGTGGGTAAAAGCATTTGAGTGCTCGAACTACTAAGTGTACCAACTGGACGGACGGTAGTTGTAGTTTTCAATTTCTGACTAATCGTGGCTGTCTTACTAATCGTCTATAAAAAAATAGTTATTTTCAATTTGCACATTATAAAGATAACAAGCAACAAACCTTTAATTCCGATAGAACCAAATTTGCGTTTTTAAGCAAATTACCAGTTGTAGTTATAGGAATTACCTTGGTGCCGAGAGCCGGAGCTTTCGTTGTCTGTATACTCGCCACAGTTGTAGTCTCCGCTTGAGAGGGAGTAATAAACTTAATATATTGCATCTAAAAGCAAATTAATTATTATAAAAAAAAAATCCTTAAAATATCATTCAACTAACCCCTTTGCCAGGTATATTAATTTGGTGCAATCCACCAGCAATTGCTTGTGTTCCAGCTACTTGAATTATTTGACTTGGAATCACTGTTGTTGTGCTTGAAACATTTGTAGGTTTGATATAAATACGTTGAGTAAGTTTCCCAGCAGCAACTGATGTTTGTGGTGCGGGCAATATTTTGGTGGGAGATCGAACTTGCGGCACAATTTTAATGGGTTTCGACGTCTGACCTTTGTTTAAAATAATTTGCTTGCCACCACCTTGAGGTATAATCTTTGTCCCACTTATTAAACCCATCTGTTGAGCTTGTGCCAGTGTTAAAGTTTTTGTAGCTGTGGTTGTTGTACTGACCGGAGTCTGTATAATCTTTAGCTGTGCTTGAGGCTCAGACTTTTGCACCAAAACAATCTGTTGTCCAGCTTTCGCTTCTAAAATAAAATAAAATTAATATTAAATTAAATTTAAGTATAAACTTTTTCATTTTACCAAACGTTTTTGCAGGTTTAGGCACTTGTGATATAACTTTTTTCATAACCAGTTGTTTTGGCTGTACTACTGATATTGTACTTGTTGCTACTTTTGAAGTACCCGTCTTCATTGTAACAGGTTTTGCCATTTGTAAATTAGCCAAGCTGATGCCTTGGCTCGTACTTAATAGTTTGATTTGCTGGCCAGGTGCAGCTCCTCCAAAAATATTTTCGTGTTAAAAACAAACAATTAAATAAATATAAAAATAAATACCTTGTACAACCAATAGTTGTTGTCCTGGTAATGTTTTGAAAGACAGTGGGACTTTTGCAGGTTTAGGGGCTATAGACAATGGTCGCAGTGGTGGCACCGTTGACTTTGATTTTATCTCTATCTGAATTTTTTCTTCTTCTTTATGCAACAACTCCCCCATTTCTTCAGATTCAATAACAGCAATTTCTTCATCATCATTTCCAACTGCACTTGTCGATAGCACATAACTATATCCACTAGGCAAGTTCGTTTGTGTCTCTAATTCTACTTCACCATGCTCATAATCCTGTAGATCCTCCGAGAACACCTCCAACTCAGAGGTAAGATTGCTGTGGTTCAAACTATCCCCATCAATTGTAATGTTTTGCACAATGGACTCAACTGTTGCCTCACTATCATCTAAAACAGAACACCAAATATTACATAACCTGATAGGCTGGGAAGAAACAAAACGAAACCAGGCGGAATTAAACAAATGAATTCAAATGTATTTCGACATTTTGAATTTTTGAAACGTCAATTGCGCCTTGGAATTTTCCTCAGGCCTCTTATGGAGCCAAGACTTTTGAAAATCATACCAATTTAATGCATGCTACCAATATTCTATATACGAAAGCAATATGAAATTGAACTATTACCTTTTTGCACGAAAGACATGGTGATTTATTGAGCCGTTTCCTTAATGAAAAACCAATGAAAATTATGAAAATATATTTAAAACACAAACAACGTAAATTTCAGCTTGGCCAATGAAGTTAGCACCTATCACATTGACCTGTCAATTTTCAAAAATGGACGCACCTAATCTCCAACAAACGAGAATTCATTTTTAATTAACTTACTATTTTGAAGAAGTACACGTGATTTTATAAAACGAAATAAAATATATCTTGTTGTTTAATCTATAATCTATGACTACTTTAAAGAGCGATCATTATAAATGTCGTGAAACACTGATTTTATAATGTTGGTGACCCTGAGAATTTATTGCATTTGCCGCATTTTTTTTTAATTATATGTCCTTTGATTAAATCATTCATTAATATTAAAATATTAATAAATTCTGAAAGTAAATGCAGTATTATACTATAGGAAACAACACTTTTAAAGATTCTTCTCAATTATTTACTTTTTGTCAAACTGCAATGAAGTTAGTTACGTATATTTGTCTGGTGTATGAGAGCACGAGTACACGTTGATTAATTAAACTATTACTAATATTACCTTATAGTATTCAAAGATTTTTTTATTATATAATTAAAACAAGTCAATTTTGTCATGATGTTTACATTTTTCAATTTACAATTATTTCTAGACTACCCAATTTGACCTACTCGATACTTAATTATATATTGATATATGAACTTGTGTTTTTTTTTTAATTTTAAAGATAACTATTTTTTTTTAAAGATACTTTTATACATTTCCTTATCAATTTGTGTAGGTTGGGTTACATAACAAACTGTTGACTTTATATTATACAGTGTGTTCCTTATTACTGTTTTTATAGATGCAACTGTGGCTGTTCGCTTGATCATCATATTTTATTTGTATTGATCAGGCTCAAAAATTCTATATAGTGAATTATAAGAATGAACAGCAAGAATGTCCCTCTACCAACATCAGTTCGGTCTCTGATTAGGTCCAAAAATGTAAAAAATTGTACGTGTCTTTTAAAATTTGTTAAGAGTGCAAAAGTATCGCTATAGGCCACCCATTACACGTGCAGTTCCCTAAATCCAAATATTAATCTATATCAGGGGTGGCCAACATGTCTATAGCGATCGATCAGTCGATCACGAAGCCACTTATATATAAATATAGTATGTATTTCACACATTACCCCTCACGTAGACTACGCTATGACAAATCGATCGCGACACATTTACAAGAGCAAAATTAGATCTTCTGTACATAAAAGTTGGCCACCCCTGATTTATATTATCCATCCGAAGTCTCTCCTTATACTGAAACAGGGTTTTCCCCTAACTTAAGCTAGATTAGATAAATTATCATTCAACAAAGGCAGTTGTTGCGAAATTGTGCAAGATGTCCGAAACTGTAATAAGAATAAGTACTAAGCAGGTGATTACTCTTCCTGACATTTCATCATTAAATAAAGAAGTCGGAAAGAATAAGCGTTATGACAAGAAGAAAGTTTTATTTGTTTGCTTAGGTAAATATGAAAGCATTTTTATGATTATCGATAGATTTCTTGAAATTTTGCATATTTTTCTTTATTTCATTTACTTTTGTTACTTATATATAGTAAAACTAATACTAATATTAATGTAATTAACTTTAACAGCAATCATTTTGTCGTGTCCCGGGGTTAAGAAATCCGTGGATTATCTCGTAGTTATGTCGTTGCGGAGTCTTAGAGGGGTTTATGAATATTAAATGCAATATTCTTAATTAACTTTATTATACACATCAGAGTTTTATTGAGAAGTCAACTAAACAATTGTTGATCTCAGGTATTATTAACTAAGAGTTACATTCTCCTCTTAAGTTAGTGTTTATGAAGTAAGTGCTCTTCCTTGGACTCTCCCAAGTAGGACTTCTTCTCAGTTCGACCTTTAGCTAAGACTTCTTTTCTCCTCGGTCCCCTGACTAAGACTAAATTATATAATACAAAAATGTGTTCATTTCAAAAAGGGGCCGCGTGGGAATAAAGGGTTTGACCTTGTGGAAAAGCGTTTCTTTATCTAAGTTTTATGATCCTGCCCAAATATTTAGGGGCTGCAAAAGGCTGTTAAGTGGTGATGCAATAGACGCAACTATATGATTTAATGTGTAACCGTCGTTCAGAATATTCCACAAGTTATTCTAAATATTCACGCACAAGTATCCGTTTGTATATTTGATGGATACATTAAATATGATTTGTAATAATTAAGAGGAAAGTCATGGCTTTAACAAATATACATATTAGTTATACAATAGATGACAATAAATTGGTCTGCCACTACAATTTATTGATAACAAACGAATTAATTAATACCCACAGTTGTATTCTTATTCCCTATTGGTATTCATAAGTTGAAAAAGTATTTTGTATGAATTAAGTCAAAATGTTTTATTACGTTTTGCTTAAATGTTATATTAATAATGCTAGATTATTGTTTAAATATCCATTTCAGAGAATATCTGTAGATCGCCAATTGCCGAAGCTGTCCTTATATATTTGATAGAAAAGCAATATCTTTGCACTCTATGGTATGTAGATAGTGCAGCTCTTGGAGAAGGTCACGTTGATTCTTTGCCTGATCCAAGGGCTATTCAGACATTGAGAAAGCATTCCGCCGCTAGATATCTTCATCGCGCTAGACAGGTATTAAACATTACAATAGTAAAATATTAATTGTTAATATTATTCTTATTTAGATTCATCCAAGTGACTTTGTTAAATACGATTACATTTTCGGCATGGACCTGAACAACATCTCTGCTTTGAAAAGTCAAGCAAAGGAAGTTCAAAACAGTAAAGCTAAAATTTTATTGTTAGGTGATTATGATCCACAAGGTGAACGCATCATACGGGACCCATACAACGTAAGAAATGAGTGTATTCATTGAACCTCTTAAATAATTTGTTTGATTACAGGATGACGATTTGAACGGATTTGAGCAATGTTACCAACAATGCATGCGATGCTGTAACGCTTTTCTTGAGCAAAATCCCCACACTACGGGGTAGTCTGGCGAATTTGCCTTTCCATTTCTAATAACTCGTCAATCTCCAAATCAATCTGAAACAGACCACTTGTTAATAAACCATTTATTTTCTTGTAATCTCTCCCAGACATGATACGTTTCTAGTATCTCCTGTTGTTAATAGGATTGAAGAAGTCTAAAAACATTACATGCCCTACAAAAATAGTCCAAGTATTAAATAATAACGATCGGTTTGTTAAACATGTTTAAATTGCCTTCAATGCGAGTTTTGAAAATAGACCCAAACTTAGCTTGCGATTCAAACTTTTCTCGCTTTCTTCATCATAGTCGAATTCAGCATCTGCATCACATTTACTAAATCTGTTTTTTTTTTCTGATAGAATCTAATTCTAAAAATATAAATAAATATATGTACTTTAAACAAATACAATGTTTTTACCTTTTATATCCTTGTCTTCAGCCATACGGTAATTCAATGCCTATTCTTGTTTACGTTGTGGTATAACTTTGTAAATCATGCTAGTCGCAAGGCGATTACCACAAGCATCAGAGCAATATTTAGACCCATACCTAGCACTATTTGTGCAACTAGGGCCGGATTGGTGCGATTGCGCCAGAAGAACTAAAAAAATAAGCTCTGACAGATTCTAAGATTAATGATACATCTATTGATATTGTGAAGGAAGCAGACTTAAACTGTAATATGTTAGTCAAAGAAATGGACGCTCTAAAATCTATTCTTTCATCAAAATATATCCAACATCCATTTAAAAATTTTTCAAGACAGAGCTACAGCATTTCTAAACCTATTTATTGCCCTTAGAATATATTTAACAATTCTGGAGAGAGATCATTTTTTAGATTAAAACTTATAAAAAAAAAACTATCTAAGATCGACAATGACTCAGCATAGATTAAGCAGTTTAGTGATCATGCCTATGAAGAACAGATTTTTTGCGAAGTACATGTAAAACACCTCTATAGGGATTATGGCAGTCGGGATTTTGACATAGTCGGGATTTCGATACACTCGGGATTTCGAACATCGGGATTGTGATTGCCTCGATTAAACTATTACTAATGTTGCCTTAAAGCAGCGTTTTCCAAACTGTGAGGCGCGCCTCCCTGGGGAGGCGCAAATATTAGTAGCAGTGAGCAATTTTCCTAATATCTGCTAAACTATAGATACATTCCTGTGCTCTTATCCATATTGCTGTAATACGCTTTTAAAGTTGAAAAATTGAAATTAGAACGTTCGAAAACAGGTTTCTACATTTCATTGATTTATCTCGAAAACTATAATAGATAGAATTAATCC
>NW_017097558.1:0-1114 GCF_001412225.1 Nicrophorus vespilloides | reverse complement strand
TAAGCAGTGGTATCAACGCAGAGTCGCAGTCGGTACTTTTTTCTTTTTTGCATTTCGGTAAGATTTATTTCGCATCATCTTAAGTCCACAATGAAACACATTTGCGCGATGTCATTATACAAGATGGCTGAATGCGAAGGGAGAGGGGTACGCGAGCGAACTGCGTGTTCCACGAGGCAGCCACCGGACGGGCAAACCCGACCGACTGCCGAAAGGACAGCCGCCGCAGCCACGCCACGCCACTGTGTTCGGTCGGCGACAATGAGGAGACTGTAGACCATGATGTCAGTTCGGTTCGATGATGGTACGCTGCACTCACGAGGTAAAAGTAATGGAAACCAAAACGATGACGTCATAAGCCTATAACCGAAGGCCTATATTCCGGTGATGGTGGTGTTTAGAATGTTCAGTGGCCAGTTGGTTCTATGGATGGCTGCGGCAGCTGCTGCTGGCGGTGGTCGGCGGAGAATGTCCGGGCGGATGCTTCGCGTTTCGGGCGCTCGTTACCGTCGTTCCGGTTTCGCTTAGTTGCCCTTGATGCCGTTAATGATGACGTCCATGCACGCTTCCCAGGCGTCGTGATCGAAGCAGCGTCCGATAGCGGCTGGGATGACCTTCATCAGGGAGTTCTTCATGGCCTGATAGTAGTTGCCGGGAACGTGTCTGTCGACGTGATCTTCGTGAAGATGGCTGAGGACGAACTTGGCGATGTCGTCGTTATCAATGGCCGAGATGACCATGTTCAGACCGCCGAGAACACGCATCGAATGAGCGCGGAAAGCTCCGGAGTAGAGGTCTTCGCCGTTCACTCGCTTGAACATCTTTCTGGCCTCGGGTTCTTGACGGAAAAGTCCTCTCCAGATGGCGATGCCAAAGTCAATTCTGTGATGATCCGTGCCAAAGGCTACCGACCACTGCTGCTTCACCTTCAGCTTCTGTAGAGGGCCGCATTTGTTGCATGTTGCCAGAGCAACGAAGGCGAAAAGTAGAATGAGGGTCTTCATGATTTCGATCGGCCTCGGTTCAGTCTCCTAATGTCCCTGTAACTTGCAGTGGTCTTATAGCACCGTCAGGTCTGTGTGCTGTCTGTGACCCCCGGCCGTAATGGCCACTC
>NW_017097557.1:1996-16756 GCF_001412225.1 Nicrophorus vespilloides | reverse complement strand
CACGAAGCACTACTACTTCGCTAAATTTAATCATACATATTCATAATTATTCTATAAAAAAATACATTATTTATTGCACTTAAAAAAACAAAAACTTAGATATTATATCTTCTGAGTAACTCTAAATCCTATTGAGTCTAAATCTAACAAATTAACTTTACAACCTTTACAACTCTATATGACGAAGATAATGTGTAAACTGAGATTAATTGATTAAGGAATCATTGGGACATCAATTCACAAACGATTCGGTTCCCGAAAAAAGAATAGCGGCCGAAATTCTGGTACACAACATAAAATAGAAAATCAATTATGTATGATTTAGTATAGCTACTTTAAATCTACATGTTTAGTATGATTTTACAAAAAAATACATTAATTATTGCACTTAAACATACAGATATTCTATTTGTATGTAAAATTTACAGCACCTCAGATCTTCAGAGTAAATCGTGTTAAGTCCTAATCTAATACATTAACTTTACAATCATCTATCTTTCCATGATAAAGATAATGTGTAAAATGAGATTAAATGATTAAGACATCGATTCACAAACGTCTCGGTTCCCGAACAAAAAACACCTCGGTTTATAAACCGAAATTCTGGTATGCAACATACACAAATTTAGTAAGTAAAAAGTAAAAAAATGCGTAAATATGGTTAATGTCTATGATTATAGTGAATACTTAAATTATACATTGGGACATCGATTCACAAACGTCTCTCCGAATCGATATCTGAATTTGCAACAAATCAAGTTAAGTAAGATATAGTAAATACATAGCTTAGCTTTAATCTTTCTTGTATCTTAAACCATGAATATTTTTATGGTAGTTGAAAGAGTAACTACTCTTTTGATAAATGTTCGAGACAGGATTTGTACGTATTATATTTGATAAATAATTTGTCTATTCGGAAACCGAATTTCTGATCAGATTTTTATTTGGAAACATTGGTTATATAAGATTTATATATTGTTATAGAATGACGATTTTATCATTCAACAAATCTTAATAATGTATGGTATTATAAAATATACGCACTTCTGAAAACCCAAAGACAACAGCAAATTTAAAGGTAAATTTCATTGTTGTTTACAATATATATTTCCATGTTAATTATAAGATTTGTTGAAGACTTTAGAAGAAAAATGCATGAAAATGCATTAAAGTAGTTTATGCTGCAATCTCACTAAATTTTAAGATATAAATATCTCTGCTTAAACAGAAGATTAAAAGATTTTGCATACACACAGGTTATTTAATGTTCTCAAATACGAAACAAAGGAGTATTTCAATGTGGGAGCGTCAAAAATTTATTCATTCCCATCGCCTTTAAACGCATACTTTATTTGTATCCTTTCTCATTCTTTTCTTACACACCCTCACAGTTTAACTCCGTCCCTTTGAACATTACATAATCCCTCTTTTCGCAGTAAATCCATCCCACTTTCTGTATGTGCATGCACATCTTTTGCCTCCTCTACGTGTTGTATCTCGTTCTCCAACCATGGGCTATTCCCACCGTAATTACGCAAATGCTAAGTAAATAAAATCCTTCATTACGATTACGTCTGCGGTTTTTTCTTTGTTTCCTCCGCGGCTTCCCCTGATGCTATTTTTTTACATCTCTCTACTATCTACTCTTCTTCGTTTTTTTTTTCTCCCGTTAGCGCGCGGGGGTGGCGTAAAGCCACTCCATTATACAAATATTTGTCTTCTTTCCTCGTCTACACAGACTACCACCGACGACCATCCCCCCAAACCACCCGCCCGGTAAGCTAGAAAGGGAGGCGGCGTCGGCAAGAGTGGAGTCGGAATTGCCGTCTGAATGTAAATGGTATTATTGTAATGTGAAGAAAACGCCTATTCCCGCCGCCCACGCTATATGCTAATGCAGTGGCGTGCGTCGACGGGAAATTCGACACCTGACATCACTATATAACGCACGTCCCCCGCCGCTCACCGCTTTATCCGACGGGCCCACATACATCGACGTCGTCTCACCAACCCCTCCGCACGAAACCCGTGCACACATCTTCTATCCGCAAATCGAATTTATCGCATTCGCATTAGGCTTGAGAGACGATGAAAAGTAGTATGTTTCAATTATAATATTAATAACTTTATTGAGCTTAAATGGTAATTCCTCTTTCCTGTATAATTTGGTTACCAAAATATAGTAGTAAATTGCGTGTACCACGAGTTAAATGAGTTATGAAAAAATATGATTGTTATGAAGCAAATAATTAATTTATCAAGAGGTTTTTTAAATCCATTATTTTTTATTACAAGACTAATTTTACTTCACGCTTAAACATAATCTGTACCTAAAGGATGCTTTAAAATTTGATTTGTTCGCAAATCTAACCCATTTCCATTATAAGAATGTATGTAAAAATGGATATTTCACTGTTTCCCAAACTTTTTCAGCTTAAGGGGGCTGTTAATATATCAGGATTTTCCGATCCGGCGCCGCAAGTCCAAACGTTGGTGCCTCTTTAGTAGAACCACGGCTCCCCATCGCTCCCATCGAATCCATAGGATAATCCATTAATTTTAGAAACACAAATGATTTCGTAATTACAGTGTTAAACCAGTAATTAATAAGTAAAAACATATACAAAAATAATGAAAATATATAAAAATTTTAGACATCTATTGGAACTTTTATAATAATTACATAATATACAGAAAACATATATCAACTTTAACTGTTAACTGAAATTTCACTATGTTATTAAAGATTTTTCTTGAAAAAGACTCTTTGAAAACTGAAATGAATTTATCCAGAGTATTTTTTTTAAATCCATCCTTTAGTTGTTTTCTTCCTAAACAAATTATACTTCATGATTAAATCATAATCCGTATTCAAAGTATGCTCAAAAATTGATTTGTTCGAAAACCCAAACTAATCCAATGTTAAAGCACAAATAATTCACTAATTCAAAAATAAAAACGTACATAATAAATTAAATAATATAACTATAAAAAATACAACATTAACAACTATAAAATTAACGTAATAAGTACATAAATACATTTAGAGAAAATTTACCCTAACTTTTACTTGTAACCTACTGGAAAATGGATTTTGCTTTGCGAAATCGAGCCTTTTTATATATTGGATTTAAGTTCGACAACCGTATTTTCACTATATTTTTAAAGACTAAAAAACTAAACTAATGATGCAATTAAAATAAATAATGTTAATGAAATTTTAACATTCGATTTATTTCAAAGTTTATTGAGATCAAATAAAAATAGATATTAAAAAATATAACTATTCAGTTCGAAAACCGAAACCATTATATTTGTCTACCTGATTGTTACTTTTCCAGTTAGAATACTGACATTTTAATTGTATTTTCGGAAACTGAGGGTTGCAAGGTAACATTATAAATGAATTTATAATAGATTTTATGTGTGTTGTGTAAATATTGAAATAGTTTAAAGTATGTTAGTGTCAAAGTTTATTTCTATTAGATTAAATTAGTACAAAGGACGATGAAGTATTTCGGGGATTTGGACGTGAGAATGGATGGATGGAGAGTTTAAAATATAATCATGCGAGTTGCAGATAGATAGATGGGAGCGAAAGAGAGCAAGGAGTTTTAATGGTGATAAATCGCTGACACTGCGTGCACTCTGGAAGAATGGAAAGGATGTTGGAGTGCGCGAGAGATGGAGGAGAAGGAGGAGATTTTTAAAGCGGCATCGACGGACGATAAAGATTGATAACGTATTTATTTAAGGACGGTCCTGCGCCACCTATTCCTTTTCGCACTCACCCCGCAAGGGAGAGATCCCATTAATCCTTATCACGCGCAGGATTTACTTATGCAATATGACAACATTACGTACAAATTGCTCGCGAAACGTTTTCCACCCATCCAACGGAATTGTGATAAATGATGATGCGGGCCGAAGATATTTGTTCTTCCCTTCTTGGATGAAGCGAGAAAACCACCCCTTCCCCAGATTTACACACACACACAAGAATCACGCGTACATTCTAATAGTTTCACCATCAATTACACGCGATAAATCCGTTAATCCGAGACGCCAATCCAATTACTTCTACAAAACCAGAAAGAACAAAAAAAACTTCATCACGTTTTAACAATCGTTATTGTTAATTAATAGAGTAACGGTGACCTTTCAACTTTGACTAGATGGATACTAACGTCGCTTATTTATTCGTTTCGTTTTCTTTCTTTTACTTTTCAAGCAGTATTTTTCTGTCTTCGAGATCCGAACGGGGTGGAAGGATGGGCTCCGCTCGGGGAATTTGATTCTGAAACCGATTTGCGTCCAGATTGAAACAGTTCCAATCTCTCTTGAGCTGTAGCAGTTCGCGAGTCAACGAACCTTGGCAACGAACGAAGGAAAAAGAGGATACGCGATTTACCTTACTCTCACAGCGATTCCTATTTACCATCCAACAGCTTCTAAATAATATAACTCAAGTGTCTATTACATCAATTTTACTCTATTATGTAAAATAGAGTAAAGTTGATTTATGAACTTTTTTAAATAGTGGTGGATGCGCCGGGAATAAAATAAAATATAGATTTCAAATTTCCATCTGAAGATTATTCTCATGATTGATATTAGTTTATTAATATTTATTTTATCAATGTGTTAAGTTGTCATTATTATTATATTGATAAATTCATAAAATAATACAAAGAGTATCAATATTTCATTAATTACAATATAATGCTTCTCGCTAATATTCTAGTACTTTTTACAATATAAAAAAATGAACTTTAACTTTTAGTTTCATTTATTTTGAAATTACTAAATCATTATTGTGCCTGGTTCAGAATTAATGAATAAAATTCCAATATTTCTGTATTAGTAAACTAAAATTAATTACAATTGATATCAATACATAATAATACATAAGGGAAATGCTCAGCCTAAAAAACAAAACTATTTAAAAGATAATGTACTATTTTGGACGAAGGATAAAATTGCGCGGGTAAATGGAAGAAATCGTTTTGGGGTTCTAAGGTGGCATTTAATAACTACATCTTACACATCGCTTACACTATACTTAACTATTACTTTATTCAACTACTAAACTAACTCCGGTAACTAATAATAATGTCTAACTAATACTATTCAAGTAATGTCACTTAAATTACCAGACTTATAAGGCTTTTCTCCATGCTTAACTCCTGCGAGATAAGCTTCTTCGTCCACTTCATTGTGGCCACCTTTCACAACCACTATTGCGCTCAAACAGTAGCATTCACATAAAATTAACAAAAGAAAATGAATTACTTAACAGAATTAACTATGACATTTTTCATATACACTCATTTTAAACCATTATTCATAAATTAGAAACAATGTTTAAAATTCATTTTATTTTGCGTTATTTTCTATTGAATTGAATTTTTTAAATTTTCAAAGTTTTACAAATCTACTAATATAGAACTAGCAAAATTATTGGAATTCTCATACAATCAAACTTATATTATCAAGCATATAAAATAATAATTTGAAATATAGTGGAATGAGTTTAATCCGTTCCAAAATTTCCGGATTTAGACTCGTATAGTGAAATACTCGTATAGTGAAACACCTTTTCCCATATAAACCCATGTAAATTACGATAAAGCGTTCCTTGCCCGAAAAAAAGTATAACCTGGTCTCGATTTTTAATGATTTTGCTTTTTCAAAAATACATATAATATGTGTACACATGGTTTAAAAATGATGTAGCAGACGCGCAATTCGGGACTTCTCTTCTCATCGTTAAGCGAGTCATTTTTCTCGTTATGCGAAATAAAATACAGCGGTTTCCAACCTGGGCGCGCCAGTTTTTTTAATAAATTAATTTTTATACCATAATATCTTCAATTACATAAAACGTGTCAATATTATTTAATGTATTAAAACAATAAAAGGTAAGGGAGGCGCGGGGATGCTACAAAGGTTGGAAACCGCTGATATAATATATATTTTAGTTATAACTTCTTTTAATTTAATTTCAAATTGAAATCTCGATCAAAATTATCAAAAAAAATTAGATATGTGGTAAAAAGTAGTGAATTTCTGAGCACTTTATTAAAAACAAATAAAAGAAGGTAAATAACATTTTTTGTAGAAAATAATTATTAAAATATATTTATGGAATTTGCTAATTAAAACTATATATTATTAATATAAATGATTTTGAGTAAATATTTTGTAAATGTGGATTAAAAAACTTGTTAGTTTTGAAAATCATTATAGATCTATTGATTTACTTAAATTAATTGGACTTTGCTGCTTCAATGTTGGTTTATATTTATTGATTTAGAAAATTATAGATTTATATATAAGATTTCTCAGGAAATAAATATTGCAATTAATAAAAGTAGTATATATAATTTTAACCTGAATTCTTATATAATTTTCATGAACTAGAGAAGTAGTGGGCAAACTATGGCCCGCGGGCCAGCTGTGGTCCGCCTAGAGCAGAGGTTCCCAAACTCTTTTGTGTCGTACTTTTTGCCATGTTTTAATTTTTGGGTAGACCCCCTATTTACCTGATATTGATTTTTTGCATATTTATTATTTATATTGGGACAACTTTATAATTATTAAGATCTTTGCTCTGAGACTGTGCGTATACTTGTGACAAGATGATACTGGTATATCATTATGTGCAGGTTTTTACAAGTTCAAAATGTATTGCGACCACAAAGCGAATTCCTACATCCTACAACTTACACAATTTTATAAACATATATAATATTTTTTTTACTTCATAGGTACATTTATAAATAATGTATATGTCTTTATATTATAAGATAGTATAATGTAAGTAAATAGGTACTATCAGTGTATGTTGAGATCCACTATCGTGGACCCCACATTTTTTTTTCGCTGACGTAGACCCCTTGCAGTTTGTCATAGACCCATGGGGGTCGATATAGACCATTTTAGGAATCACTGGCCTAGAGTATTTATCCAGTCAGACACAGATTACAATAGTATTCAAATTTTCTTTTTCATTGATAAAATAATTATTTAAAGGCGTGTTCTATTTTTAATTTGTTTTTTGTCCCATCAAAACATTTTAAGTAGATTATTTTTCAGACTTGTGTAAATATTGTGTAAACGTGAATTTAAAAGACTTGTTAGTTCACAAAATCATCATCACTCTTCAGAATTCAATAAATTTGATTGATGGTAAGATTATTGTATTGAAAAATATCTATTATTATGCATGGTTTGGTGTGCTGATTGATTGCTCGTTGCTGCGATCCGAGTACGAAAACAGGTCTCGCACTGAAAGGATTGAGTGCATCCCTGACCGATCCGATCCGAACCAGAAAACCTTGTATCCAGAAATCTCATACACACTCTTAATATATTTATGAGGAAAGTTTCCTTACGTAGGGAGGAACGGCGACGGGCGAATTATTTATTATAAATTCCGCGGATGTAAATTGAATGCACGTTATATATTGGCATCGCCACGAAATATTCCGCTACTTTGCTTCGAGCTCATCCTCTTCCTTCCTCTTTCCTCATCTCTTCCTTCAATTTTCGCCGAACCATGCATGCATATTTTTTCGTTTTCTTTAGCTGGCATCATTTTTGTTTCACATAAATATATTCTCGTGCTTCCTTCTCTCTCCTTCAACCGCCGCCTCCTTCGATGTAGGTCAGTGCTTTTTTTGTGTGCCGTTGTTGTGGGCTCTCTGCATGAGAATCGATGGGACGATATTCATAAGACACATACATGGAGGGTTGCGACCTAAATTCCTTTACCCTCGGTTAGCTCCACTACACTGGGCTGCTTCTCTTTCCTTCTCGCATACATTCACTCACCCAACAATCTCACTCTACACAACCTCATCCTACTTTTCTCTTCCTCCACTTTTGGAACTCTCCTTCTTCAAGCCGCAGCCATATCAACACCCAAACACTCCTCCCCCGGCTCCCAAAACATGAATTCGGATTTCGTGGACCATTGACTCTGCTTAAAATATATTTCCAACCCAAAGAGAAAACATGTCTTCAGCGGAATTACAGTGTTGGCTTCCAATTGAATCCGCAAAACCGAAGTTTATATACACACGTTCTCCACTAAAATATGGTGTTTCTAGCCAATAATCTAAGTCGAGAGAACAGATTTTGAATTACACTTCCAACAAATCCAATTATTGCATAAACCACTCGTAAAGTTTCCACTATCTTTTTCAAACAAAACCAACAACTTTACTTACTTATTATTACACATATATTGTTCATACTAAAATAATTATATTTATTTAATAAAATATTAAATTGTAATAAATAATAATTTGTTGGAGCAACAATGAAAAAGTTATTTTCGTTACCAATTTTTTTGAATATCTTCTAAACTACAAGACAGAATTGGATGATTATTTGTAATTATCCATTAAATAAAATAGAGTAGTCAAAATTTTCATATTATCTCTAGAAGATTTTTTTTTTGATTTTTTTCAACTTTTAATTTATTCAATAAATCGAATAATTCATTATTTTTTCATCACTTTTGATTCTAGTTATCTTTGTTGTTCATTTTATGGATAAATTAAAATTGTTATATATGTAATTATAATAAATGTGGTTTATATAAATACAATGTAAGTATAATATCTCATATATTTTAAATATGGTTTCTGAAGATAAAGAAAAAGAAACGAAGACAGTGAAAGGAAAGAAAGCAAAGACTTTACTAATTGTTATGGGGGGATGGCTATAAAGGATCCTCTTTTGCCTGGGACACACAGCTTTTATTAACCCCAGTCCCGTTATCGCGCGTTCACCGTTCGGGGTTGCCTTTTTAAGGGATGAACGGAAAAAGGCGGGCGAGGACGGAAATAAAGGGCGAGCGAGATCAAGAGTGGCGGCATTATGCAAAAAAGAGCTCCACGCGCGTGAAGAAACGAAGAGGAAAGGAGAAATAAGGGTAGCGAAGGCAGAGACAATAAGGGAACAAATCTGAGAGGGATGAGCATGCAAATCGAATATTCTTTCTTAAGGTATTGCAGCAGCAGTATTTCATCATTCATAAGGTAGGTCAAAACAAGGAAGAGGTAATTTGAATATGTATTTGAATCACCGAAAGATGGCGCTTCTGCAATATCCTAGTTTTTGATTTATATTAAATAGAAATCTATCAGTATTTTATTATTTTTATAATCTATTTTTTTTAAATTTTCTTATATAATTCAAATGACGAATAAGAAACTATTTAAAATGTAAATAATTTAATTTCCTGTAAGCTTTATTATATAGAGACTTGCATGGATTTTAGCGAATTTCATGATGAAAATATTATGTAACTTTGTGGTATTACTGTCTAGTGTGGTATTACTTCGGAAACATGACAAATCAATGAAAATATGGTTTTGGATAAGAAATATATGGATCTTTCAAAAAATATTGAAAAACTAACATATTGTTTCTTTCAGACTTTACATCGTTTATACTGAATCTGATGACGTAACTATGTGTGTTTACTGTATGGATTTCATAGTTTAATAAGAGATAGAAAGAAGGTTTGTAGTAAAGTTCTGAATTTATCTCTTAAACCTGGTGAACCAATAGCAAATATACTGAATTTGATTATACATAGACTGATCTGTATAAAAAAAATGAATGTAAAATAATGAAAGGTAACATGTGTGGACATGATTGGAGTGCGGGCAAAATCAATATACTTTGCATCTGGAGCACACTGATGGTAGCAGTCTAGTATAGTAGTGTGTGCTGCTTGAGTTTATGAAGTTCTGTGGTCGAGGGCGTCTCGACGCGCATAAATAATAAAACAAATGCACGCAGGGTGTCCGACGGAGGCGGCAGTTATTGAATTAAAATATGTACCAACCGGTCGCCGGGACCCACCAGAAAAAAAAATAAAATAATAAACTGCACCTGTTCGCACGTACGTACGTGTACGTATGTGTGTAAACACGCATAACTCTTTGAATTTATTTATCGCAATTGCTGCACGTGCGTCGGACTCGCACCGCCCCCGATAATAAATCAACTTTTATCGATACACAACGGGCCCTATCGAAAACCTGTGCCGTTGCTGCCATCGCCCTTCGTACCCTCTGCAAGGCACACAGGGCTCTAGGCGACCTTCGAAACAACGCGGTTTTATCTTTTCTAAGTGCCAGAACGGCGCGGATAGATTTCTCTTGGGCGCGATCTGTTTATAAAGTCGGGACGGCCCCGACCTATCGGATGAAACATCTTCACGACCCTAATATATATTATATACAGCGTGGCGCCAATATCTATGCATAACATGGAACATATCATTTTTCTTTTTGCTTCTTTTCGCTGATGACCTCAAACTTCCAGATTACATGTTTTTAGATAGGAATTTCTTACATGTTTATACACATTTGCAAAACAACGCAAAACAGAAACTTTACTCCAGCTAAGAAATACTTTGCTAAGTTACATGACTTCAAATTACAAGAATCTAGATCAAAGTAAATTGATATCGACAGAATTTGTCATTAAATACAAACAATTGGGTAGATAAATCAATAGTACATATAGTCAAACAAAAGAATTGAGGACACTAATATCCTTTCAAACCGCACTAATCTTGGATTTAAACCGCATACAAATAAGCAGCACAAAACAGTAAACTGTGTAAAAAGATGATGATTTATGTATGAAAAAATTTACTTTAAAATAAAAAAAGGTAATACTGAAAATATTGTGTATTGATCTGATGGAATGTATATATTGGTAGGTAATAAAGTTGTAAATTTGAAAATCAAAGTTCAACATTCGCATAATGTAAAGAAACGAGAGAAGAAAACTGGATGCTGGCAATGATTGTAATATGTTTGTGTGTGTGTCTGTCGTATGCATAAAAAATATGTATTCCGTCGTCGGAATACGGAGGCGGTTCGCGAAAGCATAAACTATATTTGGTGGCAGAGACAGTTGGGCGGATGGAGGAGGCGGCAGCAACGTCGGCGGCGGCGGCAATGGCACTTCAAAGCGACTGCGGGCCGCGTCGTGTGTAAAGGGAATTCTAAATTTCTGGAGACACACCATCCGCCCTCGCAGTCGTACGTGTATGAAGTGTGTGGAATGGAAGAGGACAGAAGAGAGGAATACATGTGGATGTAGAAAAAGGAAACATATACATACTAGCACACGTATACGTATATGTATATACACTGACACATACGACTGAGCTGAACTCAAACAGAATACGTGGAATTTTTAAACAACAAATTACTTTGAGACACCATCCCTCGGCAAAAGGTGAACGCGAAGAAGTGGGCAAATAGATAGAAAGAGGAGTGCGCGAGGACCAAAGGCAGTGCCAGAATTTGGGTTTGAAAAGTGCCGCATCGCTTTGTTGCCTTCGTCAATTTTGTGACTTTGGAAATATGAAATTGCGATGTTAGAATAAAAATGTAGATTTTCGACATTTACTGATGTATAAATTATAACATTTTGGTCCTAAATAGACAAATAAAAATTTATTAAATAAATAAATTTTAATATTACATTCATAGTAAAAGAAAATATATTAAATTATTCAACAAATTTACAACAATTATTTTATAAATACAATTGTAAATAATAAAAATTATAGAAATGTAAATATTAAATATGATGAAATATCAAAATGAAACTAAAGTTTTCATTTCATATTTACAAATAATTATACACAATGAAATAAAAATGTACATTTATAAAAAAAAATGTAATACTTTTTAATGTTATGAAAATTTTTCCCTCACAAATAGTATTAGTATTAATTGAATATAATTTTTGCTTAATAAATGAATAATTCACGATGAATATTTAAAATATTTTCAAATTTAAGACTAAAATTATTCTTTTAAGATTTTAATAATTTATAATTGCAATTTAGAAAGTAAATGTGCTTTTGGACATGATTAAGATTTGTTTTGATGATAATTACGCAATTAGTTTGCGCTAATTAAAAGACTGATTTATTTTACACATATATTTTCATACATTTTTAAATATGAAATGTTTCTTTACAATTATTTTTTGAAATGGCAGTGAGAAATATCAGGTATGTATAAATGAACAAGTATATCCAAATATAAGTAAATATTAAATGAAATATTGAATTTTCAACATTTCTTCACTGGCCTCTGTTTATACAATAATCCATTTAGTAGATTTAAATTTACTTAAAATTTTTGAAATATTCTGCCAAATTCATTTTACCAGGACTATTTGTCACGGTTGTATCTGAAAAAGAAAAGAAATAGTATATATTTTCATATAATTGAATAATATAGGTAAAAAATAATAAAAAAAAATAAGTGATTGTTACATTACCATTTTTATTATTTGGACAATTCCTTGTAATTGCATCATTCGACACAATTTGTGACTCCTTTAAAAACTCCTGAAAAAAATAAACTCAATTAGCTTATGTTTAAAAAAAAATGATTGTTACATTACCAATTTCATTGCATGCATAATTCGTGAGGTCGCTTAATGTCCCTCTATTATCTAAATTATTGGTAACATTGTACCTTATTGTACCTGAAAAAGAAAAAATCTTAATTAGTCTATATTTTCATTCAATTGCTTGATATGCTAAAAAATAATGAATTGTTACATTACCATTTTGATTATCTAAATAATTTCTGTTTATATCATGGGAAACATTTTCAGTATTAGTATTACTCATGGTTATACCTGAAAAAGAAAATGTTTTAGCATATATTTTCAAAAAATTGATTCATATAGAAAAATCATTTAAAATAATTGATTATTACATTACCATCACGTAATCTAACATTTCTAAGAAAATGTATGCTATTCATCTGAAAACTGTTATTTCTTAATCCCTCCTGAATAAACAACGGATTCTCAAGTTCGTGTTCAAGATTTTCCTTCAATGTCAGCAATCTGATGAGTTTACCTAAAATTATTAAATTACTATTTAATTTTAATTAACGATTAAAAAAAATACGTACTAGAAAGAGATTTTAATATGACGAACAATCCACAAGAAAATACATTAAATTATTCAACAAATTTACAAAACAATGTTGGAGAAATGATGGTGCCTTACCTGCAATTTTGCATATGCGAAGTATCTTGTGCAAAGCACAGTGCGGGTATATTTACATTTCTATAATTGTATTATTAAATATGATGAAATATCAAAATAAAACTGAAGTGTTTTTATTTACAAATAATTATACCCAATCAAATAAAAATGTACATTTCTAAAAAAAAATAATACTTTTTCATTTTTTCAAAATGTTTCCCTTATAATTTCACGATGAATATATAAAATATTTTCAAATTTAAGTCTAAAATTATTCTTTTAAGATTTTAATATATTATAATTGCAATTTAGAAAATAAATGTCCTTTTAGACTTGATTAAGATTTGTTTTGATGATAATTACGCAATTAGTTTGCGCTAATTAAAAGACTGATTTCGAAATATATAATTTATTTTACACATATATTTATAAAAAGATTATATTTTAGTAGATCTAAAATTTACTTAAAATTTGTGAAATATTCTGCCAACGTCAATTTAAGGACTATTTGTCACGGTTGTACCTGAAAAAGACAAAAAAATTAGCATATAGTTTCAAATAATTGATTAATATAGGTAAAAAATAATAAAATTAAAATAAGTGATTGTTACATTACCATTTTGATTATATGGCGAAAATCTTTGGTGACTAAATCCTACTCTTCTCGCCAAATTCTCATTCGTAACATTTGGTCTCGTATTATTTCACACGATTATTCGTGAAGGAGGATTGGAGTTCAGTTTGAGTCCCTGAAGTAATAAGACGTGTGTTCGGTGCTACGTCTAAGGTTTCTTCTAGAATGGCGGACTGCGAAGAGCACGTTCAACCCGAACCAGGAGAAAAAAGGAAGAGACTCAAGAAAAAAACAGAGATAAATATCCAAATTCAGGGGACCAAAAAAGCAAACACGCGGCAAATCCAGGCAAAGCAAGTAAGTGCGGAGAGTTGCAGTACAAGCAGAAGTAGCAACACGGAAATAAACAGAATACATGCTAAGCTGGTTGAATACAGAGCAAAAATAGCCAGCTTAGAAAACATTATTAAGCAACAACAAGAATTGCTTAACGAACAAGGTTCATTGCTTTTGCAACAACAACAACAACCGCAGCAGCAGCAACAACAATAGCAGAAACAAAAACAACAGAAGAAAAATAGCGGTAATGAGCCAACGGGACTACTGGTAAATAACCCGCATTATGTTTTAGCCAGTCTGCCAAACGACTCGGAAGAGTCCCAGCCGAAAGTCACACCAACTAATATTAAAAAACATAATCATATGCCCAAGCAGCGAAAAACCAAGTCGAAGCTATACCCGTACATGATGTACAATCCGATAAGCTATATGATGTTTCAACTTATGGGACGAATGGACACTATGTTCGCTCTCATCACTGAACTTGTCAAGAAGCTGAAATGATTTATCAACAACTAAAAATAGCAGCCTGGGACGCGAACGGCTTGACACAGCATATACAAGAGCTCCTATGGTTTATAAAAACCCATAACTTGGATGTCATACTCTCTTTCCATAGACACGAGTTTGGACCTATCATCCGACCATTCGCCAATACTTGTGACACTGTTTTCGGAGATTCTGAAACTTGATAGACCACCAACTCTGAGTACGAATAGAACCAACTGGGACCAGTTCAGAGGATACCTTGAGACAGTGTTAAAGACGGATATTAGGCTGAAGTCGGAGG
>NW_017097557.1:0-1972 GCF_001412225.1 Nicrophorus vespilloides | reverse complement strand
CGTACGTAACCTGGTAAAAGAGAAACGAATGCTGAGGAAGATTTGGCAAACCACCCACCATCCGGATGATAAAACTCGGCTGAATGGAGCCAATAAAAAACTCAGGAACTTATTAGAAAGCCAGAGCAAAGTGAAGCTGTACGAGTATCTTGGTAGTCTGTCTCCTACTGGAACTAACGAACACTCACTGTGGAAGGCGACCAAGCATACGAAATAACCGAAACAGAGAGAGTCGCCTCTTCGTCAACCGGATGGTAGCTGGGCGAGGAGTGACAAAGAGAAGGCGAAGGTGTTTGCTGACCATCTGACAAACGTGTTTCAACCTTTTCCGGCAAGACTTGCAGGGGAAGAGGAAAACTAGATAATAGAATTTCTGGGGTCTCCATACCAAATGTCACTTCCCATTGCTCAATTTAACTAACTATACTAGATTAAAGCTAAAAAAGCGCCAGGATATGACCTGATTACAGCAGAGGTCTTGAGGCAGCTCCCCAGTATCGGCATTAGGGTAATAACGCTTATCTTCAACGTAATCCATAACAGTGGAAGGTAGCCCAAATCATACTCATCGTCAAACCTGGAAAACCAACGGACGCGGCGTCTTCAAATCGTACTTGACCGGGAGGCACTTCCAGGTCAAGCACAAAGACGAAATGACCTCGCTACGCCCAATCCTCTCTGGTGTCCCGCAGGGAAGTGTTTCTGGACCCTTACTTTATTTGATCTTCACGGTTGATTTACCAACTCCTCAGCACGCCACTATAGCCACAATTTTTAAAATTATCAGATTTGATAAAATCTTCAGGGCCAAAGATAGTGTAGTCAGGTTGGAGCATCCGGTGTGCGCGATATTCCAAGATGGGATTGTGCGTAGGGCCATATTAAAATCTTTTTCTAGTACGTATTGTTTTTTAATCGTTTATTAAAATTAAATAGTAATTTAATAATTTTAAGTAAACTCATCAGATTGCTGACGTTGAAAGAAAATCTAGAACAAGAACTAGAGAACCCTTCGTTGATTCAGGAGGGATTAAGATATAACAGATATAATAGCATACATTTTCTTAGAAATGTGAGATTACGTGATGGTAATGTAACAATCAATTATTTTTTTAGCACATGAATCAATTTATTGAAAACTTAAGCTAATTATGAATGTTTTTTTCGGGAACAATCGAGAGAAATAGTACAAGACGAAATATTCCGAATGAGAATTTGGCAAGTAGAGTAGGATTTAGTCACCAAAGGTTTTCGCCATATAATCAAAATGGTAATGTAAAAATTCATTATTTTTTTAGCATATCAAGCAATTGAATGAAAATATAGACTAATTAAGATTTTTTCTTTTTCAGGTACAATGTTACTAATAATTTAGAAAATAGAGGGACATTAAGCGACCTCACGAATTATGCATGCAATGAAATTGGTAATGTAACAATCATTTTTTTTAAACATAAGCTAATTGAGTTTATTTTTTCAGCTACAATTGTGATAAATGAGTCACAAATTGTGTCGAATGATGCAATTACAAGGAATTGTCCAAATAATGAAAATGGTAATGTAACAATCACTTATTTTAATTTTATTATTTTTTACCTATATTATTCAATTATATGAAAATATATACTATTTTTTTTCTTTTTCAGATACAACCGTGACAAATAGTCCTGGTAAAATGAATTTGGCAGAATATTTCAAAAATTTTAAGTAAATTTAAATATACTAAATGGATTATAGAATAAACAGAGGCCAAATTCAATATTTCATTTAATATTTACTTATATTTGGATATACTTGTTCATTTATACATAGCTGATATTTCTCACTGCCATTTCAAAAAATAATTGTAAAGAAACATTTCATATTTTAAAAATGTATGAAAATATATGTGTAAAATAAAGAATGTATTTCGAAATCAGTCTTTTAATTAGCGCAAACTAATTGCGTAATTATCATCAAAACAAATCTTAAT
>NW_017097556.1:0-15886 GCF_001412225.1 Nicrophorus vespilloides | reverse complement strand
AGACTTGCATCACACTACTACACATTTGTATCACAGACAAAGAGCACCAAACCTTGCGGGCAATCCTCGAGTAAAAAATGGCATTTCACAAATGGGTTAAAATCAATTTACGACATCTAAATCTAAATCAAAGCAAACATTGTATTAAAATTGAATTACGTAACAAGCATTAATCCATTCAACAGATATTGCTTAATAATTCATATTGAATTTCCAATTGGTGATCTACATCGAGTTTATAATATCAAAAAAAAAATATAGAATTAATAAAACAATAATCTCGTCGATTTGTGTAAATGTAATTGCGTAAACGAATCAAACGTGCTAACGCAGTGGCAAAGGACAAAACCCTGCGGCAATCATTTTACAGCTCACTTGATTGCTGCATAAAAATATATTAATCATACCGAAATCATGTATTCTGTATTAAAATTGGAGTAATTTACATAGGAATTCCATATTTGCGATGGGTGCGCTTCAAAAAAAAAAAAACGTAATGAGCCAATAAATAATAGGTTTTGAGGGAAAAAGCTTGAGGCCGAAGCGTTAATTTAGAAACACAATTTATGCAACTTAACGGTATATTTCCTCTCTCTATTTCTCTCCCAATGTATTCATAATATTGGACATATATGGTAGATAATGCATAAATATATTATATATTATAAAGAACAAAAATAAAAAAAGAAGCAAACAAGAGTCGTTACATAACAGAACGGCTTATTATCCGCTTATAAGGAGAAGGGAAAAAAATAGTAGAGAAAGAGATGGAGACGATTATTAACAATGTTAATGTGATATGGGTGTGTTTCTTCGGAAGGTTTGCCAATAAATCATGAGGCGAAGGGAAAAAGTAAAACAACAATAATAATAAATGCGTTTTCGTGCGTATGTGCAAATCTGAAAGACTTCGTTTACTTCTATTTTAGAAGAGAGACCCAACGGTTTTTCTCTCCTTCGTCCTGTGCAAAGGCGAATGTTGGAGGTGCGGAGAGCGAGAAGAGAGGAGAGTCGTCCGTCTCATTAAATCGCTCTTATTGCCCGGAGAATGTCTGCCATAAATGTCATAAATTATTTCTCCTTTGTACATTTCAATCTCGTTCACGTACGTTGTTCGTACGTACACACGCGGAGATAGCAAGAATGAACAACGTATGCTGTTGCACACAAAACGCTTTGATGCAATGCCTATATAATGTAAGGCCGTTCACTTTCAGAACTCGATGGAATCGAACGAGAGAAGAAAAAAACAAAATAAATATATCGGTATAACAACATAAGTGTCGAATCACCTGTAACGTTTACGAAATTTGGCTTCGGCCTTTCTATCTCCATGTAATCACAGATTCAAGATAGAAAGGCCGAACTTATACTAACAACAATTACGTTTCTATTGCTATTACAAAACTAAAGATTTAAATTTCAAAGTCTTGAGAATTTTACATAATAAACATTAAAAATTACAACGCTTCAGTCTGTTGGTGTTTCACTGTTATCGAGTAGGCCAATAGACAGAACATTAGTATGTGACTTCAGTCTATCTTGGTATCTACTACTAAATGTTGGTATTGTATCCTCGACCAAATCTATATGAAGATCTTCGTGTATTTGTTTATTATATAAGTAATTTATTTTCCACTGATAATTCCGACCTTTTCCTTAGAATCCAGTAGAGTTTTCTAAACTTTATTTCTAATTGCAGGTGAGTCTTCTGTCAATTTTAAATTCTTTTATTATGTTTAAGGTGTTACAGTGTTATTATCAAGGTTAGTTTTTGTGGCTTTTTGCGAGCTTAAGCTCTTTGAGCCATAAAAGTCTTCTGTCTAGAATCTAGATGCATGCCTAGATATTTGACTTTTGTTGATTTGGGAAGATCTTGTCCTTTCTTTCAATAGTTTTCCTCTTATTCAGTCATAGCCTGGAAGACGTTGCCAAAGACGACAAAGAAGACGTTGCCTTTATTTGACTACTAATATATGTTTTAATTTCCTTTAGACTTATTGGTTTTATCGGCATCGACATTTGAAACGGCCGTTTGGGTGTAATTCGTGTTCAAAGTTTAAAAATTGCTCGAAAAAGCAGTGTTTTTACATTTCATTGATTTACTCGAAAACTATAATACATAGAATGAATCCAAGAGATGGATATGAAAGCTGAATGTTTGGGGAATCTAGCAAGTATCGATATATTACTGTGGTTTTAGCCGTTTGGCTGTAATTCGTGTTCAAAATTTAAAAAATGCTCGAAAAAGCAGTGTTTTTACATTTCATTGATTTGATTTCACTGATAATTCCGACCTTTTCCTTAGAATCCAGTAGAGTTTTCAAAACTTTATATCTAATTGCTCCTTCTTAGACTGAATGTGATCTTTCCAGGTGAGTCTTCTGTCAATTTTAAATTTTAAATTCTTTTATTACGTTTAGAGGTGTTACAGTGTTATTACAATGGTTAGTTTTTGTGGCTTTTTGCGAGCTTAAGCTCTTTGAGCCATAAGAGTCTTCTGTCTAGATGCATGCCTAGATATTTGACTTTTGTTGCTTTGGGCAGATCTTGTCCTTTCTTTCAATAGTTTTCCCCTTATTCAGTCATACCCTGGCGTCTTCTTTGCCTTTATTTGACTACTAATATATGTTTTAATTTCCTTTAGACTTATTGCTTTTATCGGCATTGAAATTTGAAACCGAGAAGATAAATAAGCTTCAACTTCCTTATCTTCTTCCATTGAGACTTGCCCTGGAAATGCTTTAAAAATTGGGATTCTTTTCAGCGGTTGTTTCAGATTTCTTGTAACTTTCCACAATCCACAATCTGTTGCTTCGACTTTTTCAATAAAAGCAATTAATCAAAATGTTCCCCAAAAAATCTAAAACAATTCGACGAAAAATAAACATCGAAAATACACGTCTTTGAATGAAATCTATATAGAAAATATACAAAATTCCTGCGACGAAATTAGGCAATTTTATTTATAAAATTCACCGAAATTCTAACGTCCAAACAAACACGTCTTCCGTTTGGCTGTAATACGCGTTTAAAGTTGAAGTTAACACTCGAAAAAGCAGTGTTTTCACATTTTAGTGATTTTCTCAGGAACTATAATAGATTGAATGGATCCAAACGATTCATATGAAAGCTGAATGTTTGGGGAATGTAGCAAGTATTCATGCATTGCTGTGATTTTATCCGTTTGGCTGTAATACGCGTTTAAAGTTGAAGTTAACACTCGAAAAAGCAGTGTTTTAACATTTTAGTGATTTTCTCAGGAACTATAATAGATTGAATGGATCCAATGGATACATATGAAAGCTGAAATAAACATCGAAAATGCACGCCTTTGAATGAAATCTATATAGAAAATATACAAAATTCCTGCGACGAAATTAGGCAATTTTATTTATAAAATTCACCGAAATTCTAACGTCCAAACAAACACGTCTTCACGTTTTATACAAACTCAACGCAAACAAACACGAAAGTTATTTGCTTACACAATCGAATCCCTTTAAAGATTCACCATGTGATCAAATTTAACACTTTTTTTTTTTAATTAAATTTCAAAACTAAACATTTTATAAATCGCAAGCGGTTTGTATTACAATAATAATTGTTGAGAGTCAATATTTAACGTTTCAATGTTTGAAATAAATGTTTATCGTCAACATTGAAACAGATATGCATATAAAGCCATTGTTTGCTGCACAAAATAATTCTAAACAGCGTGATGTCATAGATAATCAGTGTAGAATATAATTCGCGTAAACAATTAAGTTTAATTAAAATCTCTGATTAATAATAAACAATACGTTATTATCCTTTAATCCATTTGATCGTAACGGCTAAAACGTGAATTACAAACGAATACATATAGATTAGTTTAATAATATTTTGATTATGTAAGAATTACATTCTTCAAAGATTAAGTAATAATGTATGCAAATGAGATTAACTGATTATCGTTTGATGGGGAACAAAATTCATATTGGTCGTAAAGTTTTACGATCATTGCCACTTCTTTTGCTTAGAACTTGCAGCTACTTTTTTTTTATCTTATTATTTCCTCTCCTACTCAACATATAAAATAATTCTAAGCAGAAGCAGAAGATTGGATGGAATCTGTACGTGCGTCAGAGGAAGAGAGCGAATCGAAGAAATGCAAATTCCACGGACGGTCTTTACTCCCTCTTTCACTGCAGGGCTAAATTTACATTCGAGGCGATTTATTAAATCCACTCACGCACAGCTCTCCTCCACCCAAACGCATTTTCTTCGCTATTTCTTCTTTCCTCTGCTTTTCTTCGCTATCGCCAAAGACAAAGAAGAAATCACGTATGCAAACATGATTTCTCCCCAACAAGAATGATCCATCTCGTTATTCCTTTATGCAAAACCGTAATTAACCAGTTTCCAATTGTTTGTCTTTAGCAATTATCCAGGCAATTATGAAAATAATTATGAAAACGGCAATTTAGATCGGCATTCGCGATTGCCTCCGTCTTAATATAGATATATCTGATGCGTTGGTGCGCGCGCGCGCGCTTATCCTGAACTCGTCTAAGAGTCTCTCTACATCCGAAGAGAACTAGTTCCATTTGCAGATATCTTCGAGAGATCCTTATTCATATACATGTCTCAATAAAACAGTACATTTATTGATGTCTTTCAATTGATAAACGCGTAATCTTTGATCCATCAACAAACAAAAACAACACTCCTCCTTCACAAAAGTTATCTAACTTTGAATGTATGAAAGAGACAGGAAATTGCGAAAAGTTTTTGATGGGCATGTGAAAAATCTAACTGCGGGAAACATCACAATAGACTGTAACGATTTTCTATATAATAAAATGTAAGTGAAAAGCATTGAAAAGGGCTCTCCCCTAAATTCACTGATGAACTCAAGCAGCAGCACATTCACACATCATTGAAATGACAAGGTCAATGCATATCCTCGTCAGATCCAAAATATATTTGACTTGAACCAAATTTCCAAATAGTAATTCTGGATAAAAGAATAAATAAATTTCTAAAACGATCGTCGGAGCGTAAACATTTACGTAATAAACGTACGTGCCTGTAACGAGGAGACACTTCATTAATCAATTTAATGAAACAACGCCTTCTGTCGCTTGATTATTGTGGAGAAAGAATCGTTTTCTCCTCTCGGGACAAATTGCAGAAAAAGTGTTACATTCTTAGAAATCATTGCAAAATATTACAAGAAAACTGTTAATACATTATAAATTAATTGAATTACAAAGAGTCAACCGTAAATAATTAAATGTATTTAAATTTAATACATTAATTACACTCGAATTGTCGCAGTATTGCTTTCCCTTCGGACATCTAGGCAATACCGGTTAAATTCTAATTATTGTGGAGAAAGAATCGTTTTCTCCTCTCGGGACAAATTGCAGAAAAAGTGTTACATTCTTAGAAATCATTGCAAAATATTACAAGAAAACTGTTAATACATTATAAATTAATTGAATTACAAAGAGTCAACCGTAAATAATTAAATGTATCTAAATTTAATAAATTAATTACACTCGAATTGTCGCAGTATTGCTTTCCCTTCGGACATCCAGACAATACATCCAGGTTAAATTCTAATTTAATTACATTGCCTGGAATCAATTTGTAAGTTTTCTCTTGCAAATTGCCGATTCTGTGCATGCGTTCAAATTGCAAAAGTATTCGACGATGAACCGAATTGAAATTCCGAGCGAGATCCATGTGCGAGATCTCTTCCTAATCGATATTTCCAAAGACACACTGTATACGTTTCAAAAGAGATATTCCAGAAACACTCGTCGTCGAATGAAGAATTGAAGCTTCTTAACCGATTTGTCCGAAGATTGATTGGTCCCGATTTGTAGATTGAGAAGCGCCGTTGAACGCACTCTTGAACACAACACCGCCCGGGGCCAACAACTTTTAACGGTTCGCGCACGAAGAACAAAATAAAACGGTTAATTATTTTACCATTTTCTTTCATTCTATTACTTCTTATTGTAAGTGTGTATCTTATTTACCTCTCGTCCTCACGGTGATTAACAGGAGGAGGAGGAAAGAGCATTACGACTTCTTTTTTTTTTAAAGACCATCTGACTCACAAAATATTACCAGATAAAAAGTAATGAGCACTTCTCTTTTATTTTCATTTTCAGAAGAAGAAAAAAACAGGATTGTTTCGAAGTGGACAAAAATATACTAAAGGAGTTATTGATATGTCACAAAACGTGGATAAATGATGAAGTATTTATTACATGTAAAAATACACAAAACTTAAAATATAATTTTCAAATTATCTTATTGAGTTTTTTTGTAAATGAATTAGTCGATAACCAAAACATTTGATAAACTAATTAGTAGATTATCAAATATAGAGATTAATGCTGTTTATTATTTACACTTTACCTATTAGTTTAAATTATTCTGTAGAATCATTCACAAAGAATGTTACGTAAAATTATGTAATTTAACAAAACCGTTGTTTTCATTTTTACTGTTGTAAAAGATTGATAAATATTAGTAAACAGATGAATATTACATAAGTATTTGATAAACGATGGAAATGAGACATAGAATGTTTTCACTTAGTGTTTTGTACAATAATTAGTAGTCTCCTTCCAACAACAACTACAACGTTCTCTGTGAACAAAATCAAACTCAACAGCGTCTTGGACCATTAATCATCGTTTTTTTTTTGTCTTTTTCGAACGACAAAACAGGAAAAAAAGACAACTCGTTGGATGTTTACAACGGACTTCGGAAGACTGTTGAAAAGAAAAAAAAGAGATTGTGTAACAACATTGAAATTGTGTCTGAGATCTCGAGGTGAGCGGTGGTCGCTCGCCCGCACGCACCTGCGGTTTCACATATATATTGATAACGGTTCACCGATCGACCAACAACTCCCGCATTGACGTTGTTGGTGTTGTTGTTGCCGTGTTACCAATGTGTTTCTTTTGTCACCGTCGCTTGGTTTCCTGTTGCCATGTTGCTTCGTGCACACTCAATTTTTTTTTGTTGTTGTTGTTGTTGTCGAGGCAATTATCGTTGCCAGGTAATGAGGATTATTAACGCTAATGACACGTCCGGCCCGAGCATCTATTATGCAAAACCCGAAGGAAGAAAGGTGCACGAAAAACAACGGCAACAGCAGCAGCAACAATAAAAGAAAACAAAACAACACGAATTATGCGTTAGAATAAATTAAGCCGAACACCGGAATCGCATGGGAGAGATAACGCACATTTGCATACTTTCATACTACAACTACAGTTTCAATTGAACCAGGAAAAAGCGGCGAAGAGAGAAAGAAGAATGTAAACGGTACAATCGGTGCTCTTTCACAAAACGAAAATGCGAACTACAACATCCGAAACAACCTGCACGAATATATAACATAATTAACGCCATCGACAATTCAATTCAAGCTTCAATTAAACTTTGCATTTAAAGTAGAGAAAATCAATTATATAAAACTTAGATATTTCAGATTAGAAGTGAAGACAACTAAATGCATTTTAGAAACCAGCTTGGATTAGGATCGGCATTGAACTGGAGATTTGTAAATCGAATCTTCGGAATATTTAATGGTCTCTGATGTAGACCAATTAACTAAGAGATAGATTACTAAGAGTTTAGACTACTTTCGCTGAGAAATAAATCCCAGCATTCGTCCAAATTGAACGCATTGTTGCACAATCGTATCACAAGATCGTCTAGACAATTTAATTATGTACAAAATAGATTTAAATGAATAAACAGTTTACTAAAGCTTATTAAATATAAAATACAATAGATGTACTAACAATAATATTATGCACTTCTTGTTTTTGGTAATCATAACAAGTTTCTAATAATCTTATAGTTTTAAAAACAAATTATATGTATTTGTATTAACTTAGTATAATTTAAAAATATGACTAGAGTGTGTGTGTGTTACTAAATGGGTGTATCTATTGAATGAGTGCATTTCTGCGAAATCATTAGAAACTATTTAAATCCGCTATTTGGAAAAAGTTAACATTTACAATTAGCAAAGTTAGAGCGAGAAGCGTAAGCGAGTTTTCTTGGTATATCGATGAGGAATTTCCACGCTCTATTTTCGTTTTCCCGTGAAGATCATCGGATTCTTTATTTCTACGAGCCGCAACGTCCTCTTCTTCTCTTCTCTGTTAGTTATTTTTTTTTTAATTTTATTTGTATTCCGTCGCCTTAATGTAATGTCGTTACAGAATCCCAATGTCGCGATTACTGAAAATGGTATGGTTTTCGATCGGCAGCCGCGCATTCCATCAATAATAACATATACAACAGCTACTACTACTACAAAAAAAATACACACACACATGGAGAGTCTTGTGGATCGGCGGCGAAGGTGTGCATATATGGGAATTGTTGTCAAAGAGGTCACGAACGTATAAATCTCTCGGCGATCTTTTTTTTCCTTCTTATTCTCCTTCTTCGTCCTCTCTTCTTCGTGTGCCGGCAATGGTGTTAATGATTATTTGATGGGCAAGAAAAGCAGTGGTAGCTGAGTAGTCCTCCATCCATAGGTAGCGAGAGAGGAGAGGAGAGACTTCTAATGCCCGGTTTTACAGGTTGACCAAGTTTGTGCACAAGCCTCCTCGACTCAGCCTTACCTGGTTATGCTGTATAGTGTGTGTCTCTCGCATAGCACACTTCGACTTCCTTTCCCAGCTCGCTCCTTTCAACCTATCCTAACAGTAATTACGCGCGACAGTTACGCAATCGATTTCAGCGAAACAAAATTATATATATCTGCCATTTATATATATATATCTTTTTTTGGACGCAGGACCTTTGGACGAAAACAAAAAAAATTGGCATGCGAAGCGAACGCGGAACCGATTAACCGAGTCCTGTTTCTTCTCCTGACGAGGACCTAATCCGGTTGCGCTTCCTCGTGTCTCAACCCAGAAAAAAAACCGATAGAGCTATTCACTTCCCCATTGTAACGAAAGATCAAAGAGGCGGCAGCGTCGAAACAAAAACAAACAACAACAACAATCGAAAACAACGACGTGAAAAACTAGGCTGCGGAAGCCTTCACTATTTACGCTAACCTAAAGAAGAAAATACGAGGGAGTGCGTGTAATGCCTCAGATAACATCTATCCACATTACAAGTGGTGGGTAAAGGTAAACTCGTTAAAATGTATTCGGTAATGTCTCCACCTGCAACCGAACCAATAGAAGTAGAAATAAATACCAATAGCCATTTAGATGGAATCTGGTTATTGGGAGTTGCAAGGTGTCGAAGAAAAGACAACAACAATAATAAAAGTGCTTCCAAACAATTTAAATCAATCGATAAGGAACAGGCGTAGACGTGAATCTAAAGAAATAACCGTTGCTTTATCAAGATTTCTTTACGTTTCTTTCTGTCTACTCCTTGCATATAAATATAACGTGTTTGTGTACAAAACATATTTGTTTATGAAAAACTTGATTAATATATCCAATCGATCAGAACGCAACAAGTATTCATTAAAGCAAACATTGATACCATTATAAACAACGAGTCTTAAGCGCATTACGTTTTGCAACATGACTTGTCTTAACTTGATGCCGATCGTTGCATAACTACACACGCATGTACTCTACACACACTTCTTTCAGATGTTTATTGCAAGCAAATATTTGCAACAACAACTAGAAAAAATTAACTATCAATAGATTAGTGTAGTTTCACAACAAAACAATTGTTAATACGTTTTCGACATAGAAAATAAATTGAGGTAAATTTTACGTTAGCAAGTGCAATTTCCTTGGAGTCTAATAAAACGTGCACAATGGATGGACGGATCATTCCTTGGGATTAGATTTAAACCCAGCGATACGTCAGCCGTCTTTTGTTCCGTATCCAGGGCCACCCTAAAACCCTTCGAAGAATGGAAACCATCTGATCCACGCTCATAACGCACCGATAAGTCTCGTCCCCACAAATTCAAGGGTAGGGTGCATCATGTGTTCTTCCACCATCTGCAGAATATGAACTAACCCTAATTATTATATAATTGCTTCAGATAAAATCAAAATTAATTTAATCTTACTTTCAATTAAAGTTTACAAGACATCTAATTGAGAAATAATCAAAGAAACCAGGAAGTTAATATAACAATTACAACAAAAATCCTAAAGAAAATCTGTCTTTTCATTTACAACAAAAGCGAAACACGTAAGCAACGCCTTCCTTTCCATTCGCTCTTTTATTAAAATTCGTTGCGTAACGTTGTTGAACGCAATTAGGCATTGCGGACTCGGTTCGGGGTGGTTTTGCAATCTGTTAATTGCGGGAAAAGTGCCCCCATTGTTCCGAGATAAATCTACCGTGCTGAAAACGCTGCATATTATCAGAACGCGAACCGCCGAGTGCATTTCATTTAGCAAACAACAACGCGCTTGATAAAAAGAACACTTTCTACAGCTCCGCAGAAACGAAATCATTTCGCCGCGATTTACATTCATTGAATTTTCACATTCGCAAAGGAAAAACCCTTTCTATCGTTAACAGGAATCACATTTCATATACAACGTAGAAAATGATCAATCAAGTGTTATAAAAATTAAGGAAATAAAAGATTGTGTCCTAAAACATCAGTCGCAGATATGTTTGTAGCAACCTTGGCCACTGAATGTTACGCAACGCAAGATGTTTTGCATTTGTCAAGAGGGGTTCACGGGAGCGCGAGGTCATTTTTGATGCAATGTAGTGCGTGTCTGAGCATTATTTGAAGCGCATTCTATTTAGATACAAGATAATTTCCTAGTTAGATACATTCAATTCATCAACAGAGTTCAAATTTTTCATTTGCGAAACACACCAACAATTATCGGCGTGTTATTAAAACAAACTGTATTCAGTGTGTGTCCTTTCTATAAATAAAGCATCGAATAATGTTTGTAATCATAATAGTGAACAGAAGAAAAAAACAACTAACATCAATAGGAAAACCAAACTGTTTAGTTTTTTATTCAAACGATCAATGTTAACTTGTAGACTTTTAATTTGGATACAAAATTCAGTTCATTAAAATTTCATTCGTTTATATATAAATGATGCATGTTATCAGAACGATCGTCGAAACGCAATATTTTTCCGGTATCATATTTATCTGAATGATTCATATCAATATCAAATTGCAATAAAACGTGTATGCAATTAATCAAGGCAAAAATAATAGATAGTTGCATCAATAATTTCCACACGCAAATGCTCCGATTTGAATCATCATATTCATCCTCATTTGTCTTTGCAATTAACTACAAAATTTATTTTGATTTTTTTTCAATAATTTCTTTCATTGTATCAAAAATGTAAATCATAATTACAACAATTTGTTAAGCTTTGTCAAGCTCAATTGTCTTATGTCTTTAAACTGATTCTTCTAATTGAATGATTGGAAAATAAATAAAAAGGATTTTAGAGGCTGGAGGGATGTAACTAATAAAATGAAGATGCAACCGATTAATTAAAATTATATAATCAAATTTTAACATTGTGGAATCAAATTACGTAAAGTTTTTCATATATATTTTGATGCGCTCGCTGATAATCAAATCAAACAAGGAAAACGGCAGCGCGTTCTTAGTTTAAAATTGTATAAAATGCACGTCTTTCATAAGCAAACACATAATAATCATCGACACAAGCGTACAGAGAGTTTTCCATTTTCATTCTTTCTTTCTTCGCGTAAATGTGTACACGAATATTATTCGCTTCCTCGTTAATTAATTACACATGCGCTTATTCCGCATGCAATAATTATTAATTAATCGCGCACGGCGCAATTATACGGAATTTCCAGTATTCTCATGTGCATTTAACCGCTCCGGTATTCTTTTTTGATTTCCTGCAATTAACAAAATTTAAAATTCTGCTCTGCTCTAATCGACTTCATATCTTTATATACATTAAGAGATGAAACATTTTTACAAGTAATTACATTGAAAATCTGTACCTAGAAAACATATATTACATAGAAACAAAAAATGCAATTAATAACAAAAAAAAACAATAATTTGTAAATTACAATTTTCAATGTAAATTTAAATATATTAATAATCTTGCTTATCTTATCACATTTATCGGGTAATTTTTGAAACCGAGTGACCTGTGCAAATGACAAATAATTATTTAAAAAAACGTTTTCATAGTTCACTCGATACTAATAAGATTACGAAATTGTGCATTTACAAACGAAAAGTGATTTACATTTTATGCTATTTGTTCGGCGTTGGATTTTATAATTTTGAAAGAAATCACAGATAAAACTTGCAACTGCAAACGTAAAAGTCATTTTCGTTATGTACATATCAATTTAAATGAATTATTACAGTATGTTTACAAGCATTGTTTATATTAGCAAATTATCAATTAAAGCAAAAATAGAATAATCCATTCTATTGGAAGACCAATTGGGAGATCAACCAAACTATCGATTAACGCTGATATTCAAATATTCTCATTCAATTTTCCAAATTCGCAAATCCCACAGGACATTGAAGGTTTTTGAAAAAAAGGAGAAATGCACGTACAAATGAAGAATACCGTCGAAAAAGGGTGACGTTAAAATAGAGCAGCAAACAAACAAGGAATTACAATTACACCCTTTTTCGGGACGAAAATAGAACCATCTGGTGGAAAGCAATCTAGAAAACGTGCGCGTGCAGTGTTGTTTCTATTATATTGTTTTTTTGTCGGTGATAACTCACTTCTGTCTTGAACTGGATGCTGCGCAATTTGGCCCTGGGTGGCGGTTTCTTGGTGCCACCGCTACCACCCCAGGACTTCTCCGCCGCCTGCGTGCTCGTCCCGGAGCACAGGATAGAATCCCACGGCGAGGGCGGATTCGGAGCCCTCGGTGGCGGCAGAATGTACAGCATTTTCCTCCTCCTTCTTCAAATCAAATCAAATCAAGAGAGACCGTTCCTGGGGAGATGGATCCGTCGAAGAAAAGTTATCTCACTGTCCCACCGCGACGTCTTTAAATCCCATTATGCAACAGGACATTAGCAACCAACACGATCACTCCGGCAGTACCAGAAATGTACCAAATGTATGTGTTTCGAAGGAGGAAGTCGCGCGGCGACGATACCGACAGCTCGGCGGGCTTTTATCAACTGATAGTCTGGAAGCGAGTCTGGTTATATCTCTCTCTCTCTCTCGCTGTGTGTATATTTTCAGCGGAAGACCTAAAAGCTGGAGGCGCAAGCTCCGACTCCCGTCGACGCCGAAAGCAAACTGACAGGCCGGGCTCCCCCAAAAGCATTCTCAACACACTCTCTCTCTCTCCACCAGGCTCCTCGCCACGGCTCAGCTGAACCATAAGAAAGAACTTTTGTGTGTGTATGCATGCAAGTAGATTTTGAAACGGCAGCAGCGCCGCTTCACAAAACCACCGTTACGATTCACCGCCTTAAATGGAAGAAACTGCAAGAAGAAAACGACGACAGGAGCAACAGCAGCCAGCTCGGATCCAGTTCTTCCTTCCCTTTTCGCCCTGCAGACACCAACGTCGCGTCGCTCCTTCCTTTCTGTCTTATTCTGTTAATTAATTGAAACCGTAGTGGACTGATGAATAGTAGTCTTCACCTTCTAGGGTCTAAACGCGTTGAATTATTCATCCAACTCATAATAACAGAACGCACGCACCTAAGGGAAATTCTAGTAATCCGTGCGTAATCTATCATTTGTTTATATATAAAAAAAATGCACTATATATATATATATATCCAAATATTTACATAACCTACAAACCGACCAAAAACAAGTTACAGTACCAATAAGAACAGTGACTTACGATGCTTTGTGGTGAACTATTGGTGCTGGGACTCCTCTGCACGGTGACCAATGCCATAATCACTCACGGAGCACAATAACATGAGTCTGTGATGTTTTTTTTTGTTGTTGTTGTAGTTGTTGCAATTGTTTATGGGACGCGAGAGCGGAACCACCGGAAGATTCGGAGCAGAGACTTTCCTCCGAGACGGCCTACTGTCGTACCTCCTTATTCGTTTTCGATTTACAAATCCCGTACTTTGATGCGGTTAATAAGCATACACTACATTATTCGACAATAGTCATCATCATCGCTGCGGGCTGTCAGTTGCAGGGCCATGTTCAATACTTTTACCGAGAGCGACCAATGGTGGCGCGCTTTCGATCTACATTCGAATGCAACCGCCAATCGCGGAATCGCTAATCTGACAACTCCTCTCCGGCGCCACCTACTCACCAAAAGATATCCTCAACCTACACCTAACATATGCAACTCTAAGAGCACAAACTAATAATTCAATTTCTAGGCATCTGTGTTCCACGCACCCACGCATTTCCATGCCATAACAATCAGCTTTATTTAATTAATCGATATAGTAGTTTGTGCAATACACACACATTCAATGCGTGTGCTGTATAGTTATTCTTTGTTTTTAACATTGGCATGGAAGAGTCCCGTGTGTGGCAGCACTTGATAGCAACTTCAACTTGCACCTAGCGAGCAATTAATTTACAAGCAACTGAAGGTCCCATGGTGCAATATCGCGAAACAACAATCAAAACATAACCTAACAAGATGTCTAAGATCTTCACACCAACAAATCAAATTCGCCTGACGAATGTAGCCGTGGTGAGGACAAAGAAAGCTGGCAAGAGATTCGAAATCGCCTGTTACAGGAACAAAGTGATCTCTTGGAGAAACAATGTGTAAGTCATCCAATTTAACTATCCGAAAGAACTATATTTAAACTTATACTTGTTGCAGAGAAAAGGACATTGATGAAGTTCTTCAGACGCACACGGTATTCACAAATGTGTCCAAGGGACAGGTCGCCAAAAAGGAGGATCTGGTAAAAGCTTTTGGCAAAGATGATCAAACTGAAATCTGCAAGGAGATCTTGCAAAAGGGTGAACTGCAAGTGTCTGACAAGGAGAGACACAGTCATTTGGATGCACTGTTCAAAGATATCGCCTCAACCGTTGCAGATAAATGCGTGAATCCGGAAATAAAGAGGCCCTACACTGTGACAACCATCGAGAAAGCCATGAAAGATATTCATTATTCGGTGAAGCCGAATCAGAACGCTAAGCAGCAGGCTCTGCAGGTTATTAAACTCCTCAAGGATAGTATTCCAATTGAGAGAGCCCAGATGAGGCTGCAAGTTATATTCAGGGGCAAGGAAACTAAGAAATGGAAGGATAAACTTGTCAAGATTCAGAGTATAGAGGTGGAAAAGGAGGATAGGGTTGAAGATCAGCTGAGCGTTGTTTTTCTGATCGATCCTGGGTTTTATAAGGAGGTCGACGAAATGATTAGACACGAGACTAAAGGCACCGCTATGTTGGAGATCATGTCCTACAAGGAAATGGTTCTGGGCGAAGATTTTTTGTAAATTATTAAATATTTTGTTAATTTTATAATTGTTTAATGTTTACTAATAAAAAGTGTTTCTTAAATTGATTTATTATTTAGTTATTAAGAAAATAGTTGAAAAAATAGAAAGTTAACACTCGAAAAAGCAGTGTTTTCACATTTTAGTGATTTTCTCAGAAACTATAAAAGATAGAATGAATCCAAAAGATGCATATGAAAGTTGAATGTTTGGGGAATGTAGCAAGTATTCATACATTGCTGTGATTCAATCCGTTTGGTTGTAATACGTGTTTAAAGTTGATGTTAACACTCGAAAAAGCAGTGTCTTCACATTTTAATGATTTTCTCAGGAACTATAATAGATTGAATGGAACCAAAAGATGCATATGAAAGCTGAATGCTTGGGGACTGTAGCAAGTAATCATGCATTTCTGTGTTTTCATCCGTTTGGCTGCAATTGGCGTTTAAAGTTGAAAAAAT
>NW_017097555.1:4612-5321 GCF_001412225.1 Nicrophorus vespilloides | reverse complement strand
AAAAAGTTTAGTTATAATTTGTAATTTAATAATTTATGTTTTATAAAACAATTTGACGTAGTTAATTAGATTATATGATTACGTTAAAAAAAATGAAAATTTATCACTTTTGTTTATTTTACAAATATGCAACTTGTTTTTTTTTTAATTAAGTTTTTTTTTAAATATAAATATATATATATATGATTATGAAGAGTTCATATTGCTGTAATACGCGTTCAAAGTTGAAAACTTGAAATGAGAACGTTCGAAAAAGCAGTGTTTTTACATTTCATTGATTTTCTGAAAACTATAATAATAGAATGAATAGGCTATAGATGCATATGAAAGCTGAATGTTTGGGGAATCTAGCAAGTATCGAATATTACTGTGGTTTTAGCCGTTTGGCCTGTTATGGTGAAGCCGTTGGCGTTCCGTTCAAATTTAAAAAATGCTCTGAAAAAGCAGTTTTTTTCAATTGAACATTTAAACGGTGTCCCAAAATTAACGTAACATTTGAATCGTGCAGTAAAGTGTCAAATAGTTTTTTTTTTTGGGGGTTTCCATCACTTTACTGCACAAACGGCGGCAAATTCAAATCTTGGGATGTAAATTATTATCAAACTTTTTAAATTTTTTATTTGGTATTATTATTATTATTAATGTTTCATCAAAAACCTAATGAAATTCCTGCTAGATTTGTAACATATAACTCATGGAATTACAATCT
>NW_017097555.1:0-4604 GCF_001412225.1 Nicrophorus vespilloides | reverse complement strand
AAAAAACCAATTATACTAATTATATTTATTTTAATTTATGTAAATGACTTAATAATAACATTTCTGCAAGATTTACAACATAAAAAACTGACCAATTACAATATTAGTCTTATCTTAATTACACAAAGATGTTTCGAAAAGTCGTCTGACTTCCGTGAATTTTCCAACAACAATTCGTGTTTATCGTCACAAATTGATTTTATATGCGTCGTAATCCAACCGCGTGATGGATTTCTAATACCTGGAAAGTCGTTGCAATTATTGTTTTCGTTTTAGACCAGGTTACAAAAAGATATGCAATTAACGTGTTTTCGCTTACACAGACAAATGTTTTATACTCAAGCCAAGTTGATCATGTAAAACGGTAATAGCAATCATTTTTTTTAAAAGTAAAAAATAAATGAACGAATAAACCGCCAGAGTGTGTGTGTGTGTATATTGCAATTTCTTTCATTACTTTATTATTATATGCTTTCGCCGAAATTGGGCTCATATTTCATCCGTGCGCGCCGCCGTTCCTCATCTTCCCTTGTTGTTTCGTTCAGCTTTTGTTTTTTTTTGTTGGTTAGACCCATTACTGAAATGAAAACAAAGCCCCCTTTGTCGTTCACCTGCGCTAAAATTCCGACAGACATTTGTTTCGCTATTATTAAACTAAAAGGTATTACGCGATCTTCGCGTAGTCTGCATATGCACGTAACGTAACGCAACGAAAAACAAAATAAAAACGAAACAAAAAAATATGAAAAGCAAAGCGTATCTTATAACAGGTGCACGAAAATATAACAATGTGCTTATTTCATGCCCGGAGACATCCATATTTATATCGCGTGGCTTTGTTGGCGGCGTTTCAGTGAAGAAAGAAACGAGAAACACGGCAAACATAAAATGTATTTATACACAAAAAGAAACATGTTAATAATATCCCTTTCATTCAAAGCCACAACGTTTCCACGACTTTTATTTCTAAATATTTATAGAATTACTCTCGAATTTTCATATTTTCATTTATCAATTCAATTTATAAAATCGATATATGCTTTTTCGAGGGTTTTATTATTCATAATTTAATTTTTCTAATAAATCCAAGTATTACTAGTTTCTGAGAAAATTAATAGAATGTAAAGATATTGATGATATTTTTAGTATTGGAATATAAAAATACCTGTGTATTCTCCACTTTTGCTCGAGGTGATCGCATCCTTCTTCAGTAGACATCCGTACTCGGTCTTCGGATTGGGCAATAGTTTATAAGGTTCATGGTAAACACTGGAATTTTCGCTATCCGATTCCTCCCCGTTCACGTGTCCGTACAGATTGCACTTCTTCGTCTTCTTGGAGTCGACTGTGCCTCCTCCTCCTACGCCACCTCCGTTCATCGTTCCAACGCCTCCTCCTACGATCGTTCCGTTCTTGCTCTTCACCGATAACCTCGATCTGGATAAGCCATTATTGATGATCGGCGTGGACATGTTCATCTTCAAATCTTTCATATTGATGGTCACCCCGGGTTTGGTGCTGCTCGATACTAAAGCGGTGTGCTTGTGCAGGAGAGCCACCTTTTTCCTGCCTCTTCTCACCATCAGGAAGACTATGCAGGCAAGAAGGAGAACGACCATAGCCAGAACTCCTGTGATCAATCCGATGTAGGCTTGAGCAGTGCTCGTGGGACTGGTAGCTGGTGTCACTTCTTTCCTCGCGTGCGTCGTTTCCCCAGTGGCTGAGCCCGGACCTGTGGTCGATAACGTCACGTCCGGCTGCACGTAATACCTTTCCACGACGTCTTCCGTCAGATTATTGGTTAAAGGTGCTGAAACAAACGAGTAAAACAATTAGTAAAACATTTTAATTGCAGCATGCTTAAAACATTTAAATTGTGAAGACAAATATACAGGTTTTTTTTATTGATGAAAGCATCTATTTATGTATTTTTCCATCTGTAATAATTTCATTTCGTTTTTTTTTTTTGAGAATTTCAATAAAATATTTTGCAGAAAATTTCCAATTTTAAAACTAAGTTTATAGAAAGCAAAAGAACCTCAACAAAATTAAAAATTCATACTTAATAATCCCCAAATATTCAGCTTTAATAAACATAATTAATTTCTTAAACAAATTCATTAATTATCAAAGAAATTTCATAAAATGTAAAACTGCTACTACTTTTTTCGCTTTTCCAAAAATTTGTAAAATTTATTAAGATAAAAAAATAGTTTAAATTGCATTTATTAATTATGAAGCTATCATTTTCTTCTATATTTTTTCATCTGTGATAATTTCATTCAGTTTTTGCTTTTTGAGAAATTCTATAAAATATTTCAGGGTTCATCATCCTCTAATATTGTTCACAGCAGCAGATAATTCAATTTCGCTGAGAGCGGAATCACCTGCTTTTTTTTCCCTTGCTACATATTATCTCTCCTTTTTCCATCCATCCATTTTTTGTTGTTGTTGTCTCTTCTCTTTCTACCGTATTTAGGGGTTGCCCGTTTCGCATCCCCTCAAACGTGCGTGTCTCCTTCATCCCTTAACCCCTGCATGAAACATACACATATTCTCTCAAACCTTCTCTCCCTTTTTTTTTCAGAAGAGAAGCAACACTTGATAAATCGTCTGTGTGTGTTTCAGCGATAAAATGCGAACCGAAGAAGAGATGCAAATAACAAAAATAGGATGAGGACGAGAAGAGAGTAAAAGTAACGGGGCGAAACTTATCGTCGATAAGGGCGAACTTTTTCTGCTTTGCCAAACTTAAAGTCAACGATAAGCATGCTAATATTTATATATATTTTTGTGTTTTGGGAATACGCGCGAGCAGACGAGCTGAAATAATGAATGGTTTTTAACCCATATAGATATCATGTGAACTTATTGCTAAATCTTTATATAAAGTAAACATTTAAACTGAATTTACACCTTCAAAAGTGCAACTAAAACACTTATTTTTCTGTAGCAATTACTTCAGGAAGCTTTTAGTCGTGGCAGGTGATAGCTATAAACTTAATATTGGTCGTCGAGGAGAGCAGACGTTAAAAGTGGAAAGTTGTCGTTAAAGTTTGTTCTTTTTATATATTTTTTCTGCTTGTGCCGTGTTGATTGGCGTTCTTTGCTGGCTGCAGCCATCGCCTCCAAATTAAAGTCACTATAATTGCTGAAATCGATGGAGACGAACAAAAAAAAAAGGAGGATGGACATGGTCAAGTGTTGTTTTAACAAATTGCCATTAGAGCGTAGTCCGCTGGAAAAACAGAAGTCTCCTCGCTAATGGATTTATAAACTGAAAGAGGATTAAGCCCTAGTCGCTGCCACCTCATCCCCCAACTCCTACACTTGGCGAGTTTTAATCCTACAAAATACATCGTGTCGAATCGGCCCTTCTCACAGCTTTCGTGGTCGAAAAGAATGCGCGCGAAGACGCCATTAATTCATCCGAGTCGAGGATAATGGATGGATTTGGGAGGAGAGTGAGAGAGTTCTCTTAATTAATTCGCGTTCGAAATGGAAATTTTTCTTGTTTCAGAAACGTCTGGATAAAAAGAATTGAAGAGAATTGGTGTGTTGGAGGAGGGTGGAAGAAGAAAGAAAGAAATAAAAGAAGAAAAAGGTGGAGGTGGAGGTCGGCACCTTTATTCACTTGAATATCTAATTAACTTTAATATAAAGGCTGACGCGGCACAAAAGGGCCTTTGCTTTGAATGAATTCTTGTTTGTTATTAATTTGACTTCTAGTTTACATTGAGCACAAAAGCGGTGAGTGCGGCGTTCCAAAACCCTGCGACCGAAAGCACCACCACCTTCTCCTAAACCACCTCTTCCACTTCCTCCACCCTCAAAACTAAGGGCGATGGACACCAGCAACGTTGAAATTATGCTCAAAAAACTAAAAATATATGCATCATCGAAAAATGATCAACATCGTCCAATTAACGAAAATGGTTTAATTAATTAACGGAATGCGATGTTGTGGAATGGTATTTGCAGAGGAGAGCCGTACACATGTGCAATGTACATACATACATACATGCATACTACCCACATGCAGAGGGAGCAAATGTGTGTTAACCATATTAGATCGTCGTATCCAAATAGACCTCGGGGTGAGGTGAAGGGTGGTTTGCGTTCTATCCGGTAGACCCAGAGAGAAAGAGTGAGAACGTACGTCGTCGTCGTCGCCATCATCATAGTCTGCTTCTCTGGGCCCTTGCGGCTGTTTGTCTTTGAAATTAAAGTAAACCGTCGATGTTTATAATTTAGCTGCGATCGTGCTCCACCTGAATTCGGGCCACCACACGCCTCCCTCTACCACTCCTCTTGCACCGTTAACACCAATGTTTGTCCTTAGCCCACGCCGCAGGAGCCGCCGCCGCCGCTACACACATTCTTCTTGTACAAATAAAATTCCGCTTTCGCATCAAAACCTGCTGTTGCTGCTGCTGCGACGATGTTTCCACTTTACTCTGAACATCATCCTTCTTTTCATTTAAAACACTAAACACAAAATAATGCAATATCTACACTTTCCAATCGATAAATCACAAAATTGACTATAAATTCCTTAAGTCAGTGGTTTCCAAACTTGATGTTACGACGCCTCCCTCAAAAGT